>NW_007735323.1:74284-79756 GCF_000696425.1 Galeopterus variegatus | reverse complement strand
AAAAAAAAAAAAAAAAAAAAAAAAAAAAAAAAAAAACACAACCTCCAATACCCTATCCCCCTTCCCGGAATTTTTTCCATGACACTTACTACCATCTAATATATTACATAATTACTAATGTAGTACATCTAATATAGTACATATTTATTTCTTATACTTCATGTATACATATGTATAGCCACATCTGTATCTACCATATCTATTATATGTTCTTTTTTTTTTTTTCCTTTTTGTCTTTTTTTTTTTTCGTGACTGGTAACGGGATCGCAACCCTTGGTGTCGCACCCGCACCGCGCTCAACCAGTGAGCAGACCGGTCTCTATATGGGATCCGAACCCTCGGCGGGAGCGCCGCCACACTCCCAAGCGCCGCACTCTACCGAGTGCACCACCGGACCGGCCCCTCTATTATATGTTCTAAATATTATAATATATTACATCTAATATGCTATAAACGTTTATTAGACTACACATACTTATAATTATAATATACATGTATAAATATTATAAATTATATTACATCTAATCTAATACATCTGATCTAATGTACAACATATTTATAAATGTTCATTAGAACCAAGAAATGAAAATTTCTTTTTTTTTTAAAAGATGACCGGTAAGGGAATCTCAACCCTTGGCTTGGTGTTGTCAGCACCACGCTCAGCCAGTGAGCCAGCCGGCCATCCCTATATGGGATCTGAACCCGTGGCCTTGGTGTAATCAGCACCACACTCTCCTGAGTGAGCCACAGGGCGGCCCCTAAATTTCACATTTTAGAATGAAAGTAATGGAGCTACATGAACACTACCCCACCCATATATCCATTCCCCATCTCCCACCCCTCACACAGACTCCTGATGACCACATAAAAATACTGGATGAAAACAAATGACAAATATTCAAAAATGTCTTCAAATGAAAGGAAAATGTCCATGTTTCAGAGAGCAAGAGAGAACCTAAAGCCAGAATGACAATCTTATAAAATGAACTGGGAGTGGCTAGCGAAGAGGTGGCAGGTAGATCCCATGGATCCAAGCCATGATGGTTAGGGGACAGGAGATGTTGACCCCTATAGGAAAGGAGCTAGAACTGAAACCTCTACAAAACCCAGAATCAGGAAGGGTTGCACTCTCAGTGAAAGGAATAGTATAAAACTCAGTCTATAAGTCCAAGCTTGACCTGCCTAGATCTCTGAATGAAGTAGTCTGTGAGAAATTTAAAACTCAAGATTGTAGAATGTATGAATATAGAATCTGAATTTATAATTTCCACATTGGATGAAATCTCCAAACTGTGAAACTACCTTATAAACTGGTTTCTGACCAGAGCTACCTTGGGAGGTCTGCCAGACACAAACACGAACATCTAAATCCTAAGGTTCAGAGCCGGCCCGGGGGCGCACTTGGTACAGTGCGGCACTTGGGAGCATGGCGGCGCTCCCGCCAAGGGTTCGGATCCCATATAGAGACCGGTCCGCTCACTGGTTGAGCGCGGTGCAGGCGCGACACCGAGGGTTGAGATCCCGTTACCGGTCACGAAAAAAGACAAAAAGGAAAATAAATAAATAAATAAATAAAATCCTAAGGTTCACACAACTCATGCCAAAAAAAAAAAAATCTCTTTTGTAGATAGGTTCACAAAAGTTACAAACTATACAAAGAAATAATCTACTGTAAAAAAAAAAAAAGTCAGTAGGTAAAATAAACAGAAGGAGTAACACCATAATTGGATATTACAATCCTAAAAAGATTTTTAAAATAATCTTAAAAATAATCTTTAAAATGTTTTAAATGGTTAAGGAGATTTTTCAAAATTTACTTATTTACTGTCACGGTTTTTTTACATTCAAGGATGTTGTGGAGCAGTGGGAGAGGCAGGAGAGAGAGAGGGTAGGGAAACAGAGGTGGAGGTAGGGAGGAGGTGGAGGTAGGGGGAAGGGCGGGGCTGGCCCATGGCCAGCTCCTTAAAAAGGAATAAAATACACAATGGGAAAAAATATATAAAAATGGTGAAAAAACAAATGGAATTTCTAGAGGTGAAAAACATTAAAATTATTTTTAAACACTGCTTAAACAGCAGATTGTACACAGCAAAAAGATTGTGGACTAGAAGACAGTCCTGAGGAACTTACCTAGAATGCAACACATAGAGAGAAAAACTAAAGGAAAGGTTAGCAAATGTTGAGGGTAGAAAGAGCAGTTCCAACACAAATATAAACAGATCCAGAAGGAAAAAATAGAAAGAGCAGAAGAGAGGCATTGTTTAAATAGGTAATGGCTGAGAATTTTCCTAAACTGATGAAATACATGAATTCTTAGATTGAAGAAAACACTCAGGAGCAAAATATATAAAAGTAAATCTAGGGCCGACCCCATGGCTCGGAGAGAGTGTGGTGCTGGTAGTGCCGAGGCCGTGGGTTCAGATCCTATATAGGGATGGCCAGTGTGCTCACTGGTTGAGCGTGGTGCGGACCACACCATGCTGAGGGTTGCGATCCCCTTACCAGGCAGAAAAAAAAAAAAAAGTAAATCTAACTTGAAACATTGCAGTGAAATTGAAGAACACAAAGAAAACAGCTTAAAAGCAACCAGACAGCAAAAAGAGATAACTTACAAAGGAACAGAAAGTGGACTAACAGCAGACTTGGTGAATGCAAAATTACAGGACAGAATACAATGAAATGCTATCCCCAAGTTGAAGAGAGAAAATAATTTCCAGATAAACTGATTTAAGAGTGAAGGAAAATAAAGATACTTTCAAACATTGCTAAAATAATTATTAAAGGATACATTTTAGTAAGAAGGAAACTAAACTTAAAAGGAAAAAGTGAGACACAGGGAGTTAAATACACTGGCCTTGCTACTCCTTGAATAAACAAAGTATAATGCTTCTCATCTCAATGCCTTTGCATTTGCTGTTCCCATTGCCTAAAAATGCTCTTTCCCCAGATATTTGCATGATTTACTCCCCTCACTTCAGGCCTCTGCTCAAATGATACCTCATCAGAGAGGCCTTCTCCTTACCACCTTATCTAAAATAACACCTTCCATCCCTCTGTATCCCCTTAACTTGCTTCATTTTCTATACAGCACATATCAGTATTCAACATTATATTATATATCTCTCTATTGTCTGTCTCTCCACTGGAAGGTAAGGAATATAAGCATCATGAGGGCAGGGACTCTGTAATATTCAATGATGCATCCCCAATAGTCCTGAAAACAGAAGAGATTCTCAAAAATATATTTAAATAAATTAATGAACAGTGAACAAAAGAATGGAAAACATGCATTTTGTTAATAGGACTTGACCATAAAAAATATTAATAACAATAATACAAACAACAACCAGTTACAAGATATAATACATAAAATGACCTCATTTAAAATAGTAACAAAAGAGAGAAAATACCTAGAGACTTAGAAAATGTGAAATATCTACCTAAAAAAAATGTTAAGATGTTCCTGAGGGATGCAGAAGAAAATCTAAACAAACAGAAAGGAAGCCCATGATCTCATCTCAATTAAGAATATTTCACATCAGGCCAGCTAAAATAGCTCAGTTGGGAGAGCATTAGACTGAGCAATGGTTGACATCACACAAAATGTTGCTCTTTCTTGCTTGATCTATAACTTTTTTTTTTCCTTTTTGTCTTTTTTCGTGACCGGCAACGGATCGCAACCCTCAGTGTAGCGCCCGTACCGGACCGGTACCGGCAACAGGATCGCAACCCTCGGTGCAGAGCCCGCACCTCGCTCAGCCAGTGAGCCGCCGGTCTGTATGTGGGATCTGAACCCTCGGCGGGAGCGCCGCTGCACTCCCAAGCGGCGCACTGTAGCAGTGAGCCACCGGGCCGGCCCCTTGATCTATAACTTTAATGTAACTTTTTAAATTTACCCAAAAGATTTTTATAACTAAACGATCTGGTTCATACGGAACAAATAAATAAGCAGAACTAGCCAGAATAATCTGCAGGAAAACATAATGAAGACAGAGACTAGCCTTACTAAATATTAAGGCATATTTAAAAGTGTCTAACGGTGTGGTATCAGCAAATAGACAGATCCAAGGAACAAAATAGAAAGTCGAAAAATAGATAAAGACATGTAGAGAGTTTTAATTTAAGAAAAATGTGACATTTCAACACAACAGGAAAAAGATAGATTATTCAATAAATAGTACACTGAGTAGGCATCTGAGACAAAAATGAGACTCATACCTCATACCTTTCACAAATTACAAATAGATCAACAATATTAATGTTAAAGGAAGAAACAGGGAAGGAGAGAAGAAAAGAAAATATTGAAATAAATTCTGGGAAGGCCTTCCTAACTGACAGAAAAGCCAAACACATTTTTAAATAGAAAGATATTAATTTGACTGCTTCAAGATTAAAAATCTCCACATGAAAAAAAAATCACATTAGCCAGTCATAACACAAAAAGATAACTTCCCTAATATATCAAAGAACTTCAAATTGATTAGAAAAAAACTAACCTATATAAAAATGGGCAAAGGATGTGGACAGTTCTCAGAAACATGGAAGATATTCAACCTCACTCCTCATAAAAGATTCAAATTAAAACTACTCTGAGATATTATCTTTCTATATTAGATTGACTGAGATCAAAAAGCTGAAAAACGCATGAATGCACTCATAAATTACAGGTAGAAGTGTAAACTGGTTTATCCTTTACAGAGGAAATTTGGCAACCAAAATGACAGACCTCCCACTTTTGACTTAGCGATTCCATTCCTAGTGTACCATGTAGGGTGTACAGCTATCCTTGTACATACTCCGAATGCCATCCATACGGGTAACTCATTACAGAGTTATTTATGCTATCATAAATAAATGGGGGAAAAGCATAAGTAACCATTATAAGTAACAGAGTTATTTATGCTATCATAAATAAATGGGAGAAAAGCATAAGTAACCATTAACAGGGAACTAAATTATACTTCACCCATAGGATAAAGTACTCTGCAGCCATTTTAATAACTTAGGAAACTCTTCGTGTGATGATACAGAGAGATCTCCAAATGGAAAAATCAAGTTACAAATCTGTATGTATAATATACTACCATTTGTGTAAAAAGCAAGGAAAACAAATGTGTATGTGTGTGTGTGAAAAAAAGGAAGAAAAACAAATGTGTGTGTGTGTGTGTGCATTTTTTTTTTCTTATAAAATGTCCTGGAAGGAAACCTAAGAAAATGACATTGGTTGCCAATAGAAAGGGAAACTACGGGGGTGGGAAACAGAAGTAGCAAGGAGACAGCACATTATACTGATCACATTTTTGAATTTTTAACCACGCACATGTTTTACATATTCAAAAACATTAAATAAAAAAGGATAATAATTGATAGCATGAGGAGAATTAAACAAGAACTAAAATACTACACCACCATACCATGGAAGATGAGCAAAGAGTGCTCAGAATGAAAGCTTTATAAGTTCTTTTTACTGTT
>NW_007735323.1:70356-73284 GCF_000696425.1 Galeopterus variegatus | reverse complement strand
CAACCAGTTACAAGATATAATACATAAAATGACCTCATTTAAAATAGTAACAAAAGAGAGAAAATACCTAGAGACTTAGAGAATGCAAAATATCTACATTTAAAAAAATGTTAAGATGTTCCTGAGGGATGCAGAAGAAAATCTAAACAAACAGAAAGGAAGCCCATGATCTCATCTCAATTAAGAATATTTGACATCAGGCCAGCCAAAATTGCTCAGTTGGGAGAGCATTAGACTAAAAAATGTTTGACATCACAAAGACGTTGCTCTTTCTTGCTTGATCTATAACTTTAACATGACTTTTTTAATTTACCCAAAAGATTTTTATAACTAAACAATCTGGTTCATACGGAACAAATAAATAAGCAGAACTAGCCAGAATAATCTGCAGGAAAACATAATGAAGACAGAGACTAGCCTTACTAAATATTAAGGCATATTTAAAAGTGTCTAACGGTGTGGTATCAGCAAATAGACAGATCCAAGGAACAAAATAGAAAGTCGAAAAATAGATAAAGACATGTAGAGAGTTTTAATTTAAGAAAAATGTGACATTTCAACACAACAGGAAAAAGATAGATTATTCAATAAATAGTACACTGAGTAGGCATCTGAGACAAAAATGAGACTCATACCTCATACCTTTCACAAATTACAAATAGATCAACAATATTAATGTTAAAGGAAGAAACAGGGAAGGAGAGAAGAAAAGAAAATATTGAAATAAATTCTGGGAAGGCCTTCCTAACTGACAGAAAAGCCAAACACATTTTTAAATAGAAAGATATTAATTTGACTGCTTCAAGATTAAAAATCTCCACATGAAAAAAAAATCACATTAGCCAGTCATAACACAAAAAGATAACTTCCCTAATATATCAAAGAACTTCAAATTGATTAGAAAAAAACTAACCTATATAAAAATGGGCAAAGGATGTGGACAGTTCTCAGAAACATGGAAGATATTCAACCTCACTCCTCATAAAAGATTCAAATTAAAACTACTCTGAGATATTATCTTTCTATATTAGATTGACTGAGATCAAAAAGCTGAAAAACGCATGAATGCACTCATAAATTACAGGTAGAAGTGTAAACTGGTTTATCCTTTACAGAGGAAATTTGGCAACCAAAATGACAGACCTCCCACTTTTGACTTAGCGATTCCATTCCTAGTGTACCATGTAGGGTGTACAGCTATCCTTGTACATACTCCGAATGCCATCCATACGGGTAACTCATTACAGAGTTATTTATGCTATCATAAATAAATGGGGGAAAAGCATAAGTAACCATTATAAGTAACAGAGTTATTTATGCTATCATAAATAAATGGGAGAAAAGCATAAGTAACCATTAACAGGGAACTAAATTATACTTCACCCATAGGATAAAGTACTCTGCAGCCATTTTAATAACTTAGGAAACTCTTCGTGTGATGATACAGAGAGATCTCCAAATGGAAAAATCAAGTTACAAATCTGTATGTATAATATACTACCATTTGTGTAAAAAGCAAGGAAAACAAATGTGTATGTGTGTGTGTGAAAAAAAGGAAGAAAAACAAATGTGTGTGTGTGTGTGTGCATTTTTTTTTTCTTATAAAATGTCCTGGAAGGAAACCTAAGAAAATGACATTGGTTGCCAATAGAAAGGGAAACTACGGGGGTGGGAAACAGAAGTAGCAAGGAGACAGCACATTATACTGATCACATTTTTGAATTTTTAACCACGCACATGTTTTACATATTCAAAAACATTAAATAAAAAAGGATAATAATTGATAGCATGAGGAGAATTAAACAAGAACTAAAATACTACACCACCATACCATGGAAGATGAGCAAAGAGTGCTCAGAATGAAAGCTTTATAAGTTCTTTTTACTGTTTGGGTAGAGATTTATGATATTCAACAAATCTATTATTTGTTACATTAATAATGAATGTTAAAAATGTGAGGATAGGGGCCGGCCCGGTGGCGCAGTGCTACAGTGCGCCGCTTGGGAGCGCGGCGGCGCTCCCGCCGAGGGTTCGGATCCCACGTACAGACCGGCTGCTCACTGGCTGAGTGAGGTGCGGGTGCGGGAGGAAAAAAAAAAAAAAAAAAAAAAAAAAGAAGAAGAAGAAGAAAAAAAAAAGGAAGGAGGGAAGGAAGAAAGACAGGCAATGGATCCTTTAAGTTTTTAAAAAAAGGATTCTAAGATCAATATTTTTTAAATTTTCAGATAAATGTTCTTTAAAGTAGACACACCTCAAATATGACACAGAAAGCTTGAAAGTAAAGGGACAGGGACAGGAAAAGATGTATCAGACAAATACAAATCAAAACAAGCTGGTAGGAATATACTACATATATATATTATGAATATAGTATGGAAAAGTACATTTTAAGGAAAATATACTAAAAATAAAGAGGATATTTAATGATTTTTACAAAATACAAGGAAGATATAGCCTGAACCTATATAAACCTAGCAAATTAACGATAAGGCAATAATTAGAATTACAAGGATTAACGTTAGACATTTTTAAGGCGTTGTATATATTTTTTAAATGTAAGGATAATTGCTAAATGAATAGGCAAATCTCTAATCACAGTGGGAGATTTTATCATGCATCTCTAGAAACTGATAAAGTAAACAAAAATAAGTAAATCAACTTTTACAAGGAATTTAATTGTTAAGAAAGAGAGAAGTGGAACTATAGCCTGATGTAGAATCAGGGTATAGAAAAAGTTGTTTCAGGGCCGGCCCGGTGGCGCACTGCTATAGTGCGCCGCTTGGGAAGCGCGGCGGCGCTCCCGTCCGAGGGTTCGGATCCCACATACAGACCGGCTCCCGCTCACTGGCTGAGCGAGGCGCGGGAGCAACACCGAGGCTTGCGATCCCGTTGCCGGTCCCCGGTCCGGTACGGGGGCGACAACGGGGG
>NW_007735323.1:50994-70218 GCF_000696425.1 Galeopterus variegatus | reverse complement strand
AAAAAAAAAAAAAAAAAAAAAAAAAAAAAAAAAAAAAAGAATTACAAGGATTAATGTTAGACATTTTTAAGGCATTGTATATATTTTTTAAATGTAAGGATAATTGCTAAATGAATAGGCAAATCTTTAATCACAGTAGGGGGTTTTATCATGCATCTCTAGAAACTGATAAAGTAAACAAAAATAAATCAGTAAATCAACTTTTACAAGGAATTTAATTGTTAAGAAAGAGAAGTGAAACTATAGCCTGATGTAGAATCGGGGTATAAAAAAGTTGTTTCAAGGGCAGGCCCGTGGCCCACTTGGGAGAATGTGGTGCTAATAACACCAAGGCCATGGGTTCGGATCTCTATATAGGGATAGCCGGTTAGCTCACTTGGGAGAGCATGGTGCTGACAACACCAAGTCAAGGATTAAGATCCCCTTACCGGTCATCTCTAAAAAAAAAATAAAAAAAAGAACTTGTTTCAGGTCTGGTGGCCAGGAGGAAGGACCCTTAGAGATGTGATTCTCAGTCTTAGCTGCACAATAGAATCACTTGGGAGAGCCCAGACCACAACCCTATCCAATTAAATCAGATCTCTGGGGATGGGAGCCAGGCCTCAGCATTTTTTAAAGTTCCAACATGCAGCCAAGGCTGAAAATCACTGCTCAAGGGAAAGAAAACTGTAGGAGATGGAGGGCAATACTGGCTACATAATTTACAGGGCCCAGTGCAAAATGAAAATGGAGGGCCCTTTCTCAAAATAATCAAGAATTTCAAGACAGCAATAGCAGAACCAAACACAGGGCCCTCCTAAGTACATGGCCCTGTGTAGCTATACAGGTCACATGCCCATGAAGCCAGCCCTAGAGAGAAGAAAACTGAGGGGATAAAAGTAATAAAAGAATGTAAGGGGAGACTCTGGCCTTTGAAATCAGGAAAACTCTCACATATAAGAGGGAAAGAGGAAGAAAGAGAAAAAAGGATAAACAGAATAAAGGAGAAATCATAAGGTGGAAAGAAGAGTTAAGAGAATTCAGTTTTTTTTAATTTTTATTTTTTAGAGATGACTGGTAAGGGGATCTTAACCTTTGACTTGGTGATGTCAGCACCACACTCTCCCAAGTGAGCGAACCGGCCATCCCTATTATAGGGATCCGAACCCCATCGCCTTGGTGTTATCAACACCACACTCTCCCAAGTGAGCCATGGGCCTGCCCCAGAAGAATTTATATTAGGTAGTTTTAAAAAGACAAGATCTTCAGCCGAGGGAATCTGAAGGTACTGTTTTCCAGCAGCCACTATGAGGGCTGTAACTGAGTTAGCAGCAAATGAAGAAAAGGAACATTGAGCAGTGCTGAGGGCCTGAATGAGATTAGGTAACATGCATTTTCAAAAAAAGTGTTCAGCATATTTACATGATTTCCACCAGCACTGTTCAGCAACCTAAGAACAGGGAAAACAGATGGCTGGTTCCCAGTGAAAAGTTTGGAATTACAGAGGTTGTTCTCTGTGAAGGGTACATTCATTTTTGGTGTTTTGTGATGGCTTGGGAAGTTTGGGTCATGATGGAGTTGGCTCTCCATTCCACATATAAACCATCTGGTCTATACTTCTGTTATGAGTAGGTTTCATCGTTATTAAGAGAATTTACTAAATGCCCATTTACACATGGCACTATGCTAGATGATCTAAAATAACTGACAAATCGTTTAGCAATAACCTTATAAATCATATACAAATCCTTTCATAACAAAATATACTTCTGTTTATTATATCTGTTGTATAATTCAAATTAAAACATATTACTAATCTTTTTTTTAATGTGCATAAAGGCAGCCAATATAAAGCCTATTGACCCTGCCTCAGGTTATTCAAATGACATCTTCGCCATTGATCAAATACTCAAGAAAAAGCAGACTTGGACAGTGACTGATGCAGCTGCTATTAAACCACACGTGAGTATTCGCTGTTAAATGCCTTCCCAGATAGCACTGACAAAAATATTTTCCGCTTAAATCCTACACCATAAAACCAAGAGAACTTTTATCTGCTCTATTTCTTTAAGATGAGATAAGATCACTTCTCATTTTTACCCATTATAATCACAACATTTCTTGCTGCATAACCAAAAGGATTCAAATATTAGTGTTATGATTCATTCTACTAATCACCTATGTAGCTATACCCAGCATCATTTCTGGGACATTCATTTGTTTGATTCCGGGAACAGAAAACTAATTAAGGTAGGAAACTGCCAATCACAGTGAGTGATGTACTCAGGGAGTCATGATGAGTGAAAGCATCTTTATTATAGCAGCTAAAAGCTAAATAATAATAGCTTAAGTGTGCTACTTAAGTGACAGGCACTGTGCTCAAGTACTCTACAAGTACATATTCATTTGATTATCACAACCACCCTTGAAGATAGGCAATATTTTCATTCCCTGTCATTTTACAGATATGCACAGAGAAGTTAAATGATTTGCCCAAAGGCACACAGCTAGGAAATAATAGATCAAGGATTATAAACAAGAGCAGCATGGCTCCAGAATATACACTTTAAAAAACAAACAAACAAACCATAGAGTGCTTTAATGACACTGTTTTTGGTTTGTTTTTTGTTTGGTTGGTTGGGGTTTTTTTGTTTTTTGGTGGGGGGGTTGGCACCTGGCCAGGTACAGGGATCCAAACTTTTGACTTTGGTGTTACAACACCGTGCTCTAACCAACTGAGCTAACCGGCCAGCTCCAGAACACACACTTTTAACCATAACTCTGTGCTGCCTGTCTACTTTTGTGCCCTGACTTCTTAGCAACTTTTGTATCCCACGGAGATAGACTAGGTTGTTGTTTATTTTATGCCACCTCCCTTCCACATTTGATACCTATGATCAAGGTCTCCTTGACACTTCTACATCCTTGGCCTCTATAATGCTGCATCTTCAGTTCTTGTAGCTGTGTCGTTTCCTCTCTCTTCTTTTTCTTGACTGTTCATCCCTTAAGTATTGATATGTCCTAGTTTTCTAGTCTTGTCCTACTGCTCTTATTGTATACACTCATTCATTCATTTGTTCAGTAAATATTTTTCCAGGAGTTCTGAGATGAGGAGATACCCCAGAGAAAAAAATCACAGCTCCTACGCTCAATAAGTTTGGAGTGAAGATGGAAGACATGGAGAAGGAAATGAGCAGTAGTAATACATTGGGAAAGATGGAACTACAGGTGTTCAATACTCCATACCACAAGAACACAAAGGAGTGAGCTCCCAAATTCTATCTCATTTGGCAAATATTCACACTAGAGTAAATGGAGGCAACTTATAGCCAGACCTCCAGCCCTAGGGCACCAGCTGCCCCAACAGCTAAGAAACTTCAGAAGATCAGTAGTTTGGCATTCCCGTAACCCAGTCACAACAGAACACTGGGGCTCTCTGCATTAGGTGAAGGAACAGGTAGGGCTAGTATTCCATAGGCTATCTCAATACACCCTCCTTGTTTCAGCTGCCACCTATGTACTGTTAACTCTTAAATCTGCCACTAGCCTAGACTTCTTTCCTGTACTTCTATCTTATGTCACTGACCCACTTGACGAACATTTCAACCTCTATGCTATGTCTCATAGCATATCAAACTCAACATGTTCAAAACCAAACACCATCTGCTCCATCAAACTGGCTGTGTCCTGGGGATTCTGGCTGGTACAGGAACCTAATACTTCGACTTTGGTGTTACACCACCACATTCTAACCAACTGAGCTAACCAGGTACCTCCTGTATTTTCAATTTTCTTTCTAATATTCTTTTTTTTTTTTTTTTCCTTTTTTTGTCTTTTTTACTGACCAGTAACGGGATCGCAACCCTCGGTGTTGCGCCCGCACCACGCCCAGCCAGTGAGCAGGAACCGGTCGCCACATGGGATCCGAACCCTCTGCGGGAGCACCGCACTCTCCAGTGCGCCACCGGGCCAGCCCTCTAATATTCTTATAAAATTTCCTATCTCATTATTTCCAAGTAATACATTTGATTGTCCCTCAATTCCTAGGTCACATGTCCTCAAGAGGCACTGCACAGGTATAGACTCAGTGCCTTTAAAGGAGCCTGGGAACATAACTCTTGGGACAGCTATAATTGTAGCCACAAATCAAAGATATTTTAAGATAACTATAGTAAGCTTCTGCTCTCTTACTGCAGGTGAAGAGAGCAACAGATACCTATCATTTAGGAATTGCCCTTGAGCACCGGAAAGAAATGCTAAACCTTTGGCGGAAGATCCGAGGGGATCTGATTGGGATAGACACTAAAAATGAGTCCTTTTATGACACCTTTTCTACTTACACATGGTCCTGGAATGTTTGCCAAGAATTACTTTCTCCTAAGGACTTAAGGCTGTATGATGCTCACATGAGTAGAAATTCCTTCTACAACTCAGGATTCTCTTCCTCATCGGAAATCAGTGAATGTGACCCAGAGACAGGAAGAAAAAGAAAACGGAAAGGTTTCAAAGGGTTTCGAAAATGAAATTTCTACGTTTTCTAAACAGCTCATCGCAAACTACTTTTTCATAGTTATCAAAATTATGGTTTCTTGATTTTTGTCTAGTACATTCTTAGCAACTGGAAATTTTGACATCTTTTGTATTCTGACCAGTAAAAAAGTTTAAGTCATAAAATGGTTTCCCTTTCCTAAATCTTTACTAATAAGTAGTCGCTGTGCTGTTAGTTCCTTTAGCAACCAGCAGCATTCTGCTGCCCCCACATGGCTTAAAATTGCCTGGGCATTAGCAGGAACGAGGAAAGCTGGCCTGAGCTCCTAAGGGCCCTCCAAGCAATAAGCATGACTGTAAACAGGATTAGGTTTTTGATTGTTCATGAAAGAGGCCAGAGACAGCGGATGACAATGACCGTTCAGTTTCAGAGAATAAGGCCACCAGCCCCCAGGAAACCTTGATTAAATTTGTGCGCTCCCAAGGCTCCTCAGCCACACACCTGCACTTGGATCACTTTTACAAATAGCTGATCTCATCCATCACATTTGTTATTGTTGTTGGCTAATGCATTTGATCAAAGAGCACATATATAACTATAGATTACAAGTTTAAGGGCATTTGTAATTTTTTTTCCTTTTTCTTTTCTTTACTTTCTTTCTTTCTTTCTTTTATTATTATTATTATTTTTTTTTTTTGGTGGCTAGCCAGGGCAGGATGTAATTTTTTATTATGGCAATTTACTATTTTAATCATCTTTAAGCATACATCATCCATTACATTTTTATTCTTCCTAGCTCCACTCTTGGAGTTCTTAAGGCATTTTTCTGTGGTTTTTGAGGCCTGACCACAGAGAGACAGACCACTACTTTTGGACACAGGAAATTTATATCTACCAAGATTAAATCTGTATTACCTTTTGATCTACTGTCAGGGTGGTAAAGTGTTTTATTTCCTGTGTCAATTCTAATCTAAAAGTGTAAGGGATGACATCAACTATCTGTAAGAGTTATCCAAGAGACTGGCTTGCAGGTGTGTGGCTAAGTCCACCACAATCAATATATAGAGAAAATGCTTTTTAAATCATCATTCTAGAAAAATATGATCCAGAAAAAGGAAAAGATATATTCAAAATTGATGAGGACACTGGCTTATAATGTAAAATTATAAAGTACCAGGAAAAAGCAATGTAGATAGTGAAGTCCCCCAAAATTATTTACTGAAATAGCCTTGAAGTAATTTTGTGAGTGTTACCTTGAATATTCAAAAGAGTCCAAATATATTTGCTATTCTTTATAAAGTTACAATGTTGGAGAAGAGAACTAACCTTATAGATAAGTAACCATACTTTCTAATCAAAAAACAAGATTTATGGGTTGACAAGGGACTTTTTTGTATGGCTGTGGGTGTAAGAGGGAATCTAGGAGATGTAAATTGGATGCCAAAATATTAGAATTCCTGGAATATTTCTTTGGATCAATGGGATAACATTGATCAGATAACACTGACAGAATATTTTTAAGTAGATCTGTCCTGGAAGGTCTAAAACATAAGCAATACATTCTTTCTATTAAATTGTCACACACTGTTGATGACAGTATAAATTGGCACCTCTCTTCTGGAATACAGTACAGCAAGAGGTATTCACCCATTCATTCACCACCTATTTACTGAGTTGTATACTGTATGCTGGACCCTGTTCTAGGACCTGGATATATAACAGTGAATAGATAAAACGTCCTGATGTCACAGAGCTTAGTAATGGAGCTAATTATAACCACTGACTCAGCAATTCCACTTCTAGAAATTAATCCTAAAGATATCAAAAATTATTTCATTACATGGATGTTTATCATGTTGAATTTTTAATAGTAAAAAACTTAAAGTAGCCTAAATGTCCAATAAATCATGATATAGCTATACAAAACAGAGGGTCATTGAAATGATGCCGTGAAGGAATATTTCAAAGGAATAATGCTCCCAAGCTATTATTAAGTTAAAAAGCAGGCTACAACTGCTAAGAGGCATGGGGGAACTTTGTGGTGTTCTAAACTTGATTATGACAGTAGTTGCACAAATATAGATTTTTATGAAAACTTATGGGACTGTACACTTAAAATGGATGAATTTAGTTGTATGTAAATTACACTTCAATGAACCCATAAAAAACTAACAAATAATAATAATAATAAAACCAGCGCGCAAGGGGCAGTTTGTTCTGAAACTATTTTAACTTAAAGTTATTTATATAAATAAATTAGAAAAAAAAGACTGGGAGTATATAAACCAAGGTATTAATGGGTTAAATAAGTGCTGGGAAGTGGTATTTTCTCCTTTTTAAAGATGACCGGTAAGGGGATCTTAACCCTTGACTTGGTGTTGTCAGCACCATGCTCACCCAGTGAGCTAACCGGCCATCCCTATATGGGATCTGAACCTGTGGCCTTGGTGTTATCAGCACCACACTCTCCTGAGTGAGCCACGGGCCGGCCCTGGAAGTGGTATTTTCTTTTATCTATATCTTCTAAATATTCTATAATAAACATATATTATTTTGCAATAAGAAAAAAACACACAAGCTTTTAATATTAAAGTTGTTAAGCTAGCTTATACGATTATCCAATTATCTAGGCTGCTACAAAGGCTGTCTAGGTTTTGTGAAACCTTAGGGAGAGCAAATTAGGACACCAGGAACCTTTCCCCAGCTCTTCAGTTCCAGAGCACATGCTTAAACAGTCCAGAATTCCCACTGATTGCAACTGAAAGAAAAGTATGAAACAATTAACTACCTTTATCCTCAGCTAACACTCAAGGCAATAGTCCAGAGAGTTCTTAACCTTTACAAGCTTTGAACCCATGCCGCCCAGTGAGCTGGAAGAGTTCTTACCGCCAGAGGGATTCTTAGCTCCTCTGAAAGTGTTCTCTGAAGTTACAGTCCAGTATAAAGGCTGATACCAAAGACAACTCGCAGCCATGTCTTCCAAATGTCTTCTGAAAAATTATTTTAGATGCTTCAAAAGATGGAGAAAAATGAGTTGTATAGGCCAACCAAAGGTAGTTTTTTGTTTTTTTTTTAAATGACTGTTAAGGGGATCTTAACCCTTGACTTGGTGGTGTCAGCACCACGCTCACCCATTGAGCTAACCAGCCATCCCTATATGAGATTCGAACCCGTGGCCTAGGTGTTATCAGCACCACACTCTCCCGAGTGAGCCACGGGCCGACTCCCAAAGGTAGTTGTATGAAATTAAGTTTAGGATACTTCAGCTAATCTCACAAAAAGGACCCAAGCTGTTGACATTTTAAATGGCTCTAATTATTGGAACTAATACAGTAACTTTTTTTTAAAGATGACCGGTAAAGGGCTCATAACCCTTGATATGGTGGTGTCAGCACCACGCTCTCCTAAGTGAGCCGCGGGCCCGGCCCTAATATAGTAACTTCAAGTGAAGACAGTTAACTCTCTCCAAGAAGATATGCAGCGGGACTGCTGACTGGGAACACTAACAGCTTTTGCTGAGGGGAGAAAAAAGGCCCTAGATGAGAGAACAATATGCCAAAAATAAATGTAAAATCAACCACCATATCTGCAAATAGCTGGCCTTGAGAAAAGATAGAAATCCTTGTACTTGTTTTTGGAAAATAGCTATTGGTTCAAAATGTTTCAAAAGACCAGGAGAATGGCAAAAGTATTTTGTCTTCAAATAAAGTACAAGTTCTTTACTATCGTTTTAATAACTCGCATATTTTTCTCGTGATTAGAGAGGGTTTAGAACTTGTTCCCATTTCTTCCTTGGGAAAGTATGGAATCGCTCATCGCTCCCCTCAGTTTTACTCACTGGAATAAACCGTCCCTGGTCCCCTATGCGCTGTGTCTGACGCTGCACTCATCAGCCCTCTCCTTCTCCTCCAAGTGGCATTCATCACGGTAGTCTTGAAAGTCTTCTCAACTAACCTTATGCTGACAGTACGCTTCCTTCGAGATTGTTCTGAGACTCAAACTGTAGTAATTATAGAAATAGAAACGTAAGGCTTAAAATGTATTAATATAACAAACCATACGTATGTACGTATGGATGAATTTAGTTGTATGCAAATTATACTTCAAGGAACCCATAAAAAACCAACAAAATAATAATAATAATAATAATTATAAAACCAGCGCGCAAGGGGCAGTTTGTTGTATGTATTACAATCTGGACTGTACTAACGAGCCCGGCTATGGATGATTCAAAAAGGTAGATGGTTATAAAAAAATTTTAAACTTGTCCCTGGATGTTCCGTTTGCTTGGACGGGCACGTCTCGTTCTCGGAGTTCATTTCACGCCCCGGCCCCCGACACCCTCTTCTCCCGCACTGTGAAGAGCTGACTGGAGAAGCAGGGAATTCCCTGTTCCCTCCCGCCGCCGGCTGCCTTCTTAAATCCTTCTGGCCATCAGCTCCACGGTGGGACCCTTAACTGAAGTGACTCAAGGTTTTCTTCTGTCTTACTTCTTGAGGGAAACTGAGGAACCTGTTAGAGGACCGCAGCGTTCACGTGGAGCTCCGGCGGAACGTCTCCCAGCCCGCACGTCCGCCAGCGCCTCCTCGGGGACAGTCAAGTCCGGAGAGAAACGCCACCCTCGGGCCCCTCCCCGCAGGACCCCCTTTCCCAGCTCAAGGGCAGCCACACCCGGCGGGGCTGCGCCGCCCCAGCTCCGTCTTTTCCCGCCCAGCCCCTGCGCCCTCCGGAAGCGGGCGTGGCCAGCAGGACGCTCCGGCGTCGCGGAGAGGAGGGTGTTGCGGGCTCCGGAGTCATGGCCGGCGCCCACCCTGAAGGCGGGCCCGCAGCCTTCGGCGGGAGGAGGCCGCAGTTCGGGAGCCGGCTCCTGAGAGATCCGGCGCGCGTCTTCCACCACAACGCCTGGTAACCGCCCTGCCCCTCGCCCGGCTTGCGGTTTGCCTCCTGTCGTGTTGCCCCGGAACGCCCCGAGGAGCCCCTGACCGCCGGCCACGGGTCCCGCTGCCCTACCTGAGGCGCTGTCTTCCCGGGGACAGGCGCTCCCCCTACGCGCATCCGGCGCGTGAGGGTCCTAAGCTGCCCGTTTGGTTTCCTCAGGGACAACGTGGAGTGGTCGGAAGAGCAGGCGGCGGCGGCGGAAAGGAAGGTCCAGGAGAACAGCACCCAGCGGGTGTGCCCGGAGAAACAAGGTGCGCCCAGCTGGGCCCTCAGCGGCCCCGCAGCCCGCGGACTGCCGCACGCGCCGCCCGGAGAGGCCGGGCAGCCTCGGCCGCCAAAAGCCGCGGGTACCGGCCTCAGAACGCGAGTCTAACGGCAGCGGGAGGGGGTGAGGAACGAAGAAAACGGCTGCTTTTGAGCAAAGTCTCGTCAGGGCGTAGAGGCTACTTTGAGTTGTGGATTTTTTTTTTTTTTAAAAGATGACCGGCAAGGGGATCTTAACCCTTGACTTGGTGTTGTCAGCACCACGCTCACCCAGCGAGCCAAACGGCCATCCCTATATGGGATCCGAACCCGGGGCCTTGGTGTTATCAGCACCGCACTCTCCCGAGTGAGCCACGGGCCGGCCCGAGTTGTGGATTTTTTCGTGGTGGTTTTCATTTGAGGAAGGGTAACTTTGTCTTTATTATTTTCTAATGGCTGAATTTTTGTTCTTTAATTTTTTACTTTTCATTGAATTTTTAATTATGCTGATTAGACCGATATTGAAAAAGCTGGCCTATGGCAATCAAGTGGTCATGTGATCATCTTAGAGGCTGTACCGTCTGCGTGACTGACACGTTGCTTGAGGAGATGTTGCCATTGAAGCTAGATTCAAGTGATGAGATTCTAAACGTTGTTGGGAGAGGGGGCCAATGACTGGTGATTACATGTCTTTTCCTGGTACGATGAGTGTGATGGGTATGAGGATTTCTGCCAAGAAAAGATGAGTGCAGCAGAGTAGAGATCAATCTGGCCAAAGAAAAGAGGCCCCACCTCCAGAGGTAGATGATTTCACTTCAAAATATCCCTAGAGACTAGAACTAGGACTGGTTGGTCCAGATAATTGAGGATAGGACTAGAAATTTGAGAGTAGCACCCACTGAAAGATTTCTGTACAAATCTGTGAGATTAAGTTACAAAGTTTACCCTGTGTAGTTCGACAGAAACTATATCAAAGCAAGTTAGAGTTGAAAGGGATTTTGAAAATCATGTAGATCAATATCCTCTTTTTACAGTTAAAGAAACTTGGACCGCAGGACATTAAGTGTCTTGCACAGAGGTAAGCAGTCAGTTAGTGGTAGCAGTGGTGCAACTAAAATCCAGTTTTTTAGGTTTTCTTTCAATTGTTTCCATTTGTAGTATTTATTAGTAATATTGAATTCATTTCTGGGCTCTCCACTCTAAAGAACCACAGACAGAGGAGCATACTTAAAGAAGAGCTGCCTGGATGGTAACTAGTTTACATGGAAACTGGGACATTTATCTTGTAAAGGAGAAGATTTATAGAGGAAAAACAACTGACCTCAAATCCAAAAGGGTTGTTCTGTATGGCCCTGAGGAATAGTAGGACCTTTTTTGACTAGAAGTAATTAGACAGATTTTTGTTTAGTGTTAGAATTTTCCAATAGTTAAAAGCCATCCAAAGATAAGGGAGGAGAGTTGATAGGTAGTAAGTTCCTGACCAATGATTCAAGCAAAAGTTAGACTCCCTGGGAATGACAAATAGGGGAGATTCAGGTATAATGATAGGTGGTGGGACTAAATGATCTTGGAAGTGCCTTTGGCTCTGAGACTATGACTCTACTTGAGGATACTTATAGTATAAAAGTGACATTTAAAAAGTGACATTTGGTGAAGTAGGATAATTGGCATTAGATATAAATATAATATTTGAGATCTGGTTCTTAAAATTCTTTCTTACATATTTGCAGTTGATTATGAGATCAATGCCCACAAATACTGGAATGACTTCTATAAAATCCATGAAAATGGGTTTTTCAAAGATAGACATTGGCTTTTTACTGAATTCCCTGAGTTGGCACCTAGCCAAAACCAAAGTCATTTAAAGGATTTGTTCTTGGAGAACAAGAGGAGTGAAATACCTGAATGTAGAAGCAGTGAGAATGGACCTGGTTTAATAATAGAAGAACAGCACAAATGTTCTTTGAACAGCCTGGAACATAAAACACAGACACCTCCTGTGGAGGAGAATGTAACTCAGAAACTCAGTCACCTGGAAATATGTGCTGATGAATTTCCTGGATCCTCAGCCACCTACCGAATACTCGAGGTAACCTCCTTTTATTGTCCTGGTAGTGGAATTAGTGAATCTGTCATGTTGTGTACATGAGGTAGCACAGAGAGGCTGACCATAAAAGTGACTTCTGTCTGATGAAGCTAACTAGACTTGACCCTTATATTGGCCTGGAATCACCTCCATTTTTGAACAATTGAAATGCCCTACGTGTAGACCAGGTATTTGGTGGTCATGGCAGACAAAGGTTAGATGACCAGAGGTACTATCTGGAAACACCATATCACTTCCAAAGGTTATATAGCATCATGCTGTACCTGCCACATGTCACTGTCTCATACAGGTAAAAGAGCTCAAGATGGTAGTGCTATCCCTCTGGAAAAAAGTCCCAGGTCACAAGACAACTTGTTACTTCTCTTCTAACACAGTTGTAAAAATGGAGAGGGTAGTTGGGATTGTGCTTGCATCTCAGGCTAGGGAGAATTCTTATCCTCTTAGCTGGATGTTGTTGCAGAGGCTAGACTTGGCAAAATGTCTACGTGGGTACCATGATGTAAATTCACAAATGGGGACTATGCACTCCACTGGAAGCCGATTTCTGTAGTTGGTTAGCCTTGGGATTGAGTCCTAAGGCGTGATCTTGGACACGTCCCTTACCTTCCCCAAGCAATGGAACTACTGCCTCTCTGCTTCATAGTTGTTATGAGGGCTGGGACAATGTATGTAAAACTGCTAAGAACAATGTCTGGCACATCATTAAGCCTGGTCACTGTTTTTATTACTACACAGTGTTAAATCTAGGTTTCCATTGTCCCCCTTTCATAAATTTTTCAGCCCAGTCTATTAGACACAGTTTTCCAATAATGATATAATGGAGCTCAGTAAGAAAATATCTCATTATAGGTCCATTTGACAAAACTCAAAAAGTAAAAGCAACCCAAGCCCTTTTTTCTAAACCATCTCCCATCTGTTAACAAAAGTCCATGTTCTTGTTTTTTATGGCTACCTCTTTAAGAGTTCCTGAGTTCAGATCAGGAAATATCATGGGTGCTATTTACTTCTGGTTACTACAGCTTCCCTAATAAAATTAGGCAAGGTTATTGTCATTGTCATTATCGTTGTTTTTTGTTTGTTTGTTTGTTTGTTTGTTTTTGACCGGTAAGGGGATCGCAACCCTTGGCACAGTGTGGTCAGCACCACGCTCAGCCAGTCAGCACACCAGCCTTCGCTATATAGGATCCAAACCCGTGGCCTTGGCACTACCAGCGCCGCACTCTCCTGAGTGAGCCACGGGGCCGGCCCATCGTTGTTGTTTTTGCCACTTGTTCAGTCCAGATATTTGTTTTTTTTGTTTGTTTATTTTTTCCTTTTTTGTCTTTTTTACTGACCCTTAACGGGATCGCAACCCTCGGTGTCGCGCCCTTACCGGGGACCAGCAACGGGATCGCAACCCTCGGTGTTGCTCCCACACCGCGCTCAGCCAGTGAGTGGGAACCGGTCTCCACATGGGATCTGAACCCTTGGCGGGAGCGCCACTGCGCTCCCAAGCGGCGCACCCTCCAGTGCACCACCGGCCGGCCTTAGATATTTGTTGTTGATTGTTAATTATTTACATGGCTTCAGGGAATTAATTCTTTGGAAAATTCTGTGGTTAATAGTTCATTTCTATCTGCAGGTTGGTTGTGGTGTGGGAAACACAGTCTTCCCAATTTTACAAACTAACAAGTAAGTATGTTGTATGGTTTAACTATATTATAGCAAAAAAGGAGAAAAGTGAAGGTTTGTTGTTTTTCAAAACTCTTGCTGCATCAGACTATAAACAGTGGTTATCAGGAAGCATGGATTACAGGGGATTTAGATTTCCACATTATCCATGTATGGGTTGTTAGTTTAATTTTATAAGTTACCTTCTTCAACAGCAAAATTACATTTAAAACCTGTTAGGGGCTGGCCATTTAGCTTAGTTGATGAAAGTGTGTGCCTCTGATAACACCAAAGTCCAGGTTTCAATCCCTCTACCAGCCAGCTGCCAAAAAGAAAACCTGTTACAGTGTTAATATATAGTGCCTCCAAGCACAGGTTTGATTTCTCTGCTTGTGATCTCTCGGTGGCTAGGCCGTCATTACCCCCATGGTAGAGTTGAGAAAGCTGACATGCATGAAAGTGTCTCCTCTTCTGGTGAAAATACAGTTTCTGTACACTCTCACGCAGAAGACTCCTGACACCAGATAATGCGGGGTTTTTTTCCCCACACCTACCAATTCTCCACTAGCTCAGTATCCTGCAATTCAATTCTGACACTATCTACCTGGATTTAACATCAGATCCCACAAGTTAAGGGCTCAGTCCCACAAGACTGTCCTGACTTCAGATGCCAGTTACAAATCTGGGGCTCTGTACTTCTGACCTATGGGCTATAAATCCGGGGTCTGTGATTCCCTCCTCTGGATAATTTCCTAGAATGGCTCACAGAACTCAGGGAAACATTTTGCCTACATTTACCGGTTTATTATAATGGATACAGATGAAGAGGTATATAGATAAGGAGAGATCCAGAAGGGTCCCAAGATTGGGAGATTCTGTCCCTGTGAAGTTGGTGTGCACAGCCTTCCCAGCACATGGATGTATTCACCAACCTGGAAGCTCATCAGGAATTTTATACAGTCTAATTTGTATCCTCCAACCCCTTCCAGGAGGTTGGTAGATGGGGCTGAAAGTTTCAACTCTCTAATCAGTTGGTCTTTCTGTTGTTGACCTCATCCTGAGGCTGTCTAGGGGCCCCACCCCAAGTTACCTCATTAATATAAACTCAGTTTGATCCTGAAGGGGCTCATTATGAATAACAAGACATTCCTAATACTCAGGAAATTCCTAGGGTTTTAGGAGCTCTGTGCCTGGCACCACTGACAAAGACCAAATATACTTATTATAGCACACCTATTTTCAGGCCACTCTTGAAAATGACATTGTAGTTCCATATTCTCCACTGAACCCACTGTTTCTCAAAGGTTGCATATAAATAAATAATTTTGTCAGTTTAGCCCATAGTACTTACTAACAGTATTCAGTGAGACATTGACCTCATTACAAATATGTATTATTTGTTAGAAATTTATAAGACAATCTGGCAAGTTACGGTAGCTTACAATAAAGAGAAGAGATTGTTCTACTCTTGATGTCACACAGGAACCCACTTAAAATGGGCTTCCCTCATGGCCCAAGTTATGGCCGCAAGTCATCAGTGTCATCAGAATGTAAAAAAGAATGGGGATGGCATCTTCATCACAGCCTGCTTGTGTCATCTAAATAATATCACTGTGTTGTGTCTTGCTAGAACCCACTCATTCATGTGATTCCCTTGTTCAAAACTGACATAGGCTTTCTACTGCCTGTGAATTAGGTTTATATTGTTCTACATAGTTTTCAAAATCTATACTGTACAAGGTTATGCCCTCGAAATATGTCTTGTTGCTTATCCCTCAATGAGTTGGTCATACTGCATGTCTTTCCCTGTCTCTGTACTTTCCCAAAATGTTTTCCTTCATTTCTACTAGACTGTGCTTCCTCAAATTTTAGTTCAGAAGCACCCAGAAAACTTCCCTATTTATTACAGTCCAACTGTATTTGTACTCTGCAGTCTTTGTAGCCCTTTTTTATGTTCCTTTTGTTTGTTTTTGTTGTTGTTTTTTCCCCTCTCTCTTTCAAAAGATGGATTTTGGGGGAGGGGTGGGAGGCAGTTGGCCAGCACAGGGATCTGAACCTTTGATCTTGGTATTACAAGGCTGTGTTCTAAACAACCAAGCCAACCTGGCATCCCTTTGCATTTCTTATGTTACTTTAATGCCCACTTTCTGTCAGAGATTCTTAACATTGTTTCTTAATGCAGTGTCTGGTAAAGCCTTGGATACCTTCTCAGGCTAATGTGTTTTGTTTTGTTTTTATATACAACAGCTTTGTTGAGATATAATTTAAAGTGTGCAATTCAGTGGTTTTAAGTATATTCAGAGTTGTGCAGCCATCACTATAATCAACTTTAGAACACTTTCATCACCCCAAAAAGAAGCCCCATCCCCAATAGCAGTCATTTCCCATTTCCCAACTTCCCCTACCCCCTACCCTTGCCAACCACTAATATACATTCTGTATATAGAGTTGTCTCAGACTAATTTATTATTTTTTTTAAGTATACAAAGTAAAATAGAGGAAAACCAATTATTTTGAAATACAATTCTATCCTCGAAGCCCAGTGAAGGACTCCTGATTCATGTAGTTTTTTCTATGTGCTTTTTCCTTGTAACTCTGCCATATTTGTTATATGTGTTAAGTAGAAAACTTGGTAAGTAAAGACAAGCTCAAAAAACAAAACACCACCTTGCCAGTGCATTACCCACCATCCAAAACTAACCACTGTTGGGGCCGGCCCGGTGGCGCACTGCTACAGTGCACCGCTTGGGAGCGCGGCGACGCTCCCGCCGAGGGTTCGGATCCCACATACAGACCGGCCGCTCACTGGCTGAGCGAGGTGCGGGCGCAACACTGAGGGTTGCGATCCCGTTGCCGGTCCCAGTCCGGTACGGGCGCGACACTGAGGGTTGCGATCCGTTGCCGGTCATGAAAAAAGACAAAAAGGAAAAAAAAACAAAAAAACTAACCACTGTTAACACAATGTTTTGTATGTCTTTCTAATGTTTTTTCTCTGTGTATATTTGAACATACTGTTGATGACCTTTTCTGTTGGTATGGGGCTCTCAACCCTTGACCTTGGTGTTAATCAACACCGTGCTCTAACCAATTGAGCTAACCAGCCAACCCCTTAGTCTCTTATTTAGATTGTAACCTTTGGGAGGGCAGAAGCTGGGTCTGTTAGAATTTAGCACATGATCACAATGGCTACTCCACACGTGCAGCTGCCTGGCTGACAGGGGAAAGGCATGGCCCCTGTTCTCCAGAGCTATGCTATACAATAGAACTTTCTGCAGTGAAGAAAATGTCTTTTTTTTTCCTGCCCCCAAAATGTTTTTTATCTTCACTATCCTTTAGGATAGTCACTGGCCACATGTGAAGTATGTCTAATAAGGCTGAGGAACTGAACTTTCAGTTTTAATTTGAATAACCACATGTAGCTAGTGATTACCATGTTGGATTATTCTTGATTGTACCTCCCAGAAGTTGAAGCAGAACCTGAACCTTTGAGAAGCTGGAGGTATCAAGTACTCCCTAAAATCTCAAGAACTGAGTCAAATAATGAGCCCAACAGTACAGAAAAGCTCTGGGCTGTTGTTTCTCAAAATACACACATAACCTTCCCACCCCCTTTTATTTCCCCCCAGCTCAACAGAAAGAATTCTGGAATTACAGTTGTTTTGTATTTTGATGTCTTCAGAATAAATATAAAGTATGTTTCATGAAAGCAATTTTGGTCATTATTAATATCAATTTAACATTTTTTGTGTTGCTACTTTGTGCTAAGACTTGTGCAAGACATTAGGGATAACAAAAACAAGCACAGGAGTTTTGTCATGTTCATCTTTGTCTCCCCAGCTTCTAGGATAATATCCAACACATAGCAGACCCTCAGTGAATATTTGGTGAACTAATAAATGAAAGGTGTAATCTCTGTTGTCATGGCACTCACCCTATGGTAGGAGGCAGACAGGCAAGCAGGTACAGATGCGTTTGTGGCATGGAGAAAGTGCCGAGGAGGTAGCTCAGAGAGAAAGTACAGGAATTTTCATGGTGCCATAAGGCAAGACTTATTTGAAGGGAAAGTATTTCTGTAGGTGGAGAAAGAGAAGACCTTGTTTTGAAACTTGTTGATTGTTTGATAAACTTAATATTAGCCATATCCTCAGGTCCTAAAACAGGATATAAATTTAAAAAAAAAAACAATCCAAATGAAATGTGTTTTGACTGATAGGTGCGGTTTCTTTGAATGAATGGTATTCTTTGTCATTTGATGTTTTAACTCTGCTACCCAAAGAGGAGAATAAACATAGTCTGATTTGTATTCTAATTGCTCTGCTCTTTTTTCTGCCATTTCAGTGACCCAGGACTTTTTGTTTATTGTTGTGATTTTTCTTCTACAGCTATAGAACTGGTCCAGGTAAGTGCTATGGCTCCTATTGGTAATTTTCTTTTCTTTCTTTTTTTTTTCTTTTTCTTTCATTTTGCTTTGTTTTTATGATTTGGCAGCTGGCCAGTATCAGGAATCTTCTGGTTAGAGGGAAAAGGATCTCCTAAAAATCAAGGTCACTAGAGATGTTCTTATTGTATTGTGGTCTAAAATTAGAAGATTTACTGAACCAGCCTGAAGTAAAGAGCCAGGCATGAATACTGGATTTGCCACTTACCCACTGTGGAACTTTGGGCAGGTTTCTTTTTTTTTTTTAAAGATGACCGGTATGGGGATCTTAACCTTTGACTTGGTGGTGTCAGCACCATGCTCTCCCAAGTGAGCCACGGGCCGGCCCCTGGGCAGGTTTCTTGTCCTCTCCAAATTTAGATTTTAAGGATTGAAATGAGATGATTCAGTCAGGCTTCTTTGAGTTACAAGTAACAGAAACAGCCAGACAAACTCAGGCAATAAAAGGGAGTGTCATAGAACCTAAGAATGCACAGTGTGGCCTAGGCCTGGGGAAGGACTGGAATTGTCCTGAAAAGGTGTCAGTTACCAAGGCAAGCTGGCTGGCTGGGAGGTATCACTGCCCCATCCTTCTATCACAACACCTTCCTTGAGTTTATGGTGTCTTATCTGTCATTGCCCTTTTGCGGTTTACATTGTTGCTTTGTTTTGCTTTTCTCTTTGCAGACCAGCTTTCTCTAGAGGGTTGTTCCTGGTTTTGCACATGATCCCAATGCGCTTGCCCCTTCCAGTCCCTTACAAGTCCACCTTGTTCAGGTGTTCGTGGAATCTCACCAGAATGACTGTGTCCGAGTTCCAGAGTCCCTGGAAAGGGTCTAGTTGACTCAGCCCAGCCGATAAATCTACTTGCCTTGTTGGAATAGGCCTATGAGGAACATTTTTTGAGAAAAAGGATATAGATAGGGAAGATGCCCTAAAATGTGTCTGTTAGGATCATGTATAATGCTCCTAGCACAGGAGCTCAGGAATTGGTAGTTCTGTCTTTCTGGAATTAGTTACTCTTGTGGATGAAAACCAGATGAATATTGAGGCATCTTCACTTAATATTATGATAACAACTTATAGGTTAAGTTTTCTACATCTAGAGAAGTAGATTTTCTTGGAGAATTCTGTGGTCTTTGTAATATTCCATAGTGGGAGTTGTTTTAAATCATGCTTTTTTAAATATGCTTTCTCTCTCTCTTGATGAGGTTTTTCTTTTCCCTGTTGGTCACTTATTTCCCTGATCATTTTCCAATCCTCAGATATGACTTCACGCATGAGAAATGCAGAAAGTAGGGCCGGCCCGGTGGCGCACTGCGCTAGGGTGCCGCTTGGGAACTGCGGTGGCGCTCCCGCCGAGGGTTCAGATCCCACATACAGACCGGTTCCCGCTCACTG
>NW_007735323.1:30422-50478 GCF_000696425.1 Galeopterus variegatus | reverse complement strand
ATCCGTTGCCGGACACGGAAAAAAAAAAAAAAAAAAAAAAAAAAAAAAAAAGAAAGAAATGCAGAAAGTACACCAGAATAAAGAATAAAAAGGGAATCTGGAATGTTCCATCTTAAAATTCCACAGGATCTTCCCTGGGTTGTTCCCGATTCTTACCTTTGAATGCCCACTGGAAAAACATATGCTATAATGATTAGAAATGTATTCCTCTGTGGGAAGTAGCAGCAGTTACATTTAAAGAAAGGTAAGCTTCTCTCCAGGCTGCGTTAACATTTTCTAACACATTCATCTCTTCCAACTATCTGCAGACAAATTCACAATATGATCCTACTCGGTGTTTTGCCTTTGTTCACGATCTGTGTGATGAAGATCAAAGTTACCCAGTGCCCAGGGACAGTCTTGATGTCATCATTCTCATATTTGTTCTTTCAGCAGTTGATCCAAACAAGTAAGTTTTAGGTCCCTTAAGCAGGAGCATAACAAAAATAAAGCTTTGGTGAGGGACGTTGATATTAGAGTTGGTCCCTAAAAAGAAAGGGTTTTATTTATTTTCTGATAGACAGGAAGAAGCCACACCATCTTGAGTGATATGAGCATCTCAACCATTTTTCTAAATTTATCTTGAAGTCCAACTTCTGTTTCAGCCTCAAAACTTTGGCTTGCTGGCTGCAATGGTTGGTTCTATTTTTCACTGGTACAGTTTAACACTCATGAAGAATGGGGAAGCAATCTTTAATGAATAGGTGGAGAAATTCCCTATTGATAGTCTCATAGCATGCTGTTTCAGAACCATGGGTGCCACAGCACGATGACAGATAGATAACATCTCATTATTGGCCTCTCAAATGCTTTATGTAAAACACACTTATTAATAGTACAAAATTTATTTATTTATTTTATTTATTTATTTTTTTGTCTTTTGTCTTTTTTCATGTCCGGCAACGGATCGCAACTCTCAGTGTCGCGCCCGTACCAGACCAGGACCAGCAACGGGATCGCAACCCTTGGTGTTGCGCCCGCACCTCGTTCAGCCAGTGAGCGGGAACCGGTCTGTATGTGGGATCCGAACCCTCGGCGGGAGCGCCGCCACTTCCAAGCGGCGCACTGTAGCGGTGCACCACTGGGCCGGCCCTATTTTTTTTTATTTTAAAAGATGACCGGTAAGGGGATCTTAACCCTTGACTCGGCGTTGTCAGCACCATGCTCACCCAGTGAGCTAACCGGCCCTCCCTATATGGGATCCGAACCCGTGGCCTAGGTGTTATCAGCAGCACACTTTCCCGAGGGAGCCACGGGCCGGCCCCAATAGTACAAAATTTAAATTGAAGTTTAAGGTGGTCTCTACTTATGTTTTTTGGAAACTGCAGTACAGAATTTCATAAAATCAGGTTTAGATAAAAGGAAAGTTGAATGCTGTGCCCTAGAAGATACCATTAAAACCTTGTACATCAGGGG
Organism: Galeopterus variegatus; assembly: GCF_000696425.1. Lineage (NCBI taxonomy): Eukaryota > Metazoa > Chordata > Mammalia > Dermoptera > Cynocephalidae > Galeopterus > Galeopterus variegatus. The sequence continues at coordinate 49,023 of NW_007735323.1, read as the reverse complement.
GCCGGCCCATCGCTCACGCGGGAGAGTGCGGTGCTGATAACACCAAGGCCACGGGTTCGGATCCCATATAGGGATGGCCGGTTAGCTCACTGGCTGAGCGTGGTGCTGACAACACTGAGTCAAGGGTTAAGATCCCCTTACCGGTCATCTTTTAAAAAAATAAATAAATAAACCTTGTGCATCAGGCAGCCAGTAGTCCTATGAAACTACTTTCTCTAGGAAGGAGAATCAGTCAGAGAGATGGTGGCTGACAGATTCAGGCACCATCAACTAACACCAGAGAAGGCTTGGCATTGTTTAACTCTAGGGAGTCAGGACAGAGGTCAGGGGCTTGGCACATACTGGTGGTCTGGGCAACCACACTCCCCAAACCATGGGATCTGAATAGCTTCTTAGAGACTTCAGACATCTATTCACTCTGAACATCAGAGCCAATCAAAAGACATTCACATTTTAAAATAAAAACAAATAAGTGTTAGAGGTCAAGGTAAACAGGTGTCAGAAAGCCTGAAGGTCACATGTCTGAAGACGACAAAGACCAGCAAGTGAGATTCTGGTGAGAGTCCAAGGACCCAGTGCTGGCTCCAAAGGGCAGGGGCTTTGAGTGATTTCCTCTAGAACAGCGTTAAAGTCAGCCACCTGACAGGGATATCATGAATATGAAATAAAGGCATATTGAAGAACAGCCCGAAAGGCCTGGCATGGTTTTAAACAGAAGTTTAAGTGCTACAGACTTCTGTTCAGATCCCCTTACCAGCCACCTGCCAAAAAAAAACACAAACAAACAAAGAAACGAATTAACATAAATTCTACAGACTGTCTAAAAACCTATGAATCAAACAAAACATTAAAGGTAAAATGTTATTATTCAAAATTTAAATAAACTTTGAAATGTTTTTTGTAAGTTTGTAACATTTAAATTTCTGAAGTCATGAAAACTTAAACCTGCACCAAGACTTTTGGAGAATGCTGCATATGGGAAGTGCAGTAGTACATGTAAAGCCCTCTGTCTGTGGTATTCATTTGCATACTGATTGTATCACCATGTAAATCATAAGTTCTTGACAAGTCTTCATTTATTTTTTATTTTTTTTAAAAGATGACCAGTAAGGGGATCTTAACCCTTGACTTGGTGTTGTCAGCACCATGCTCACCCAGTGAGCAAACCAGCCTTCCCTATATGGGATCCGAAACTGTGGCCTTGGTGTTATCAGCACCGCACTCTCCCGAGTGAGCCACAGGCCGGCCCAAGTCTTCATTTAACAAACAGAAAGATACAGTCTCTGCATCGAAAGAGCTCAGGGCCGATGGAGTCACCTCAGAGTTCTCACATTGGATGGTAAGGGCTGCATCCAAAAAGCCAGGGGAGTACAAGGCAGAGATAGCAATCCCAGGACTAGGAAGAAGTGAGCCAGATGGAGAGCATGGAACCTACCCCCAACCTATGATAGAAACAGGTTGTCCCCAGGACTGTTCAGGCTGAATGCAGTGAATCGAGGCCATAGTTGGAAGCAAGCAGCCAACATGTAATCCATTTCCCACTGTCCAACTGAAACAAGGGCAGAGCTAAGATTTCAGGGTTGATGTGTCAGAGTTAGGAAGTCTACTGGCTTTTTTGGATATGCTACAGGGAAAAGGAACCTGTCCTTAAGGAGGCCTCATCTTCATTTCTGCTGCCCCACAGGATGCAGAAGGCTATCAACAGGCTGAGTAGGCTTTTGAAGCCTGGAGGGATAATGCTTCTGCGAGATTATGGCCGCTATGACATGGCCCAGCTTCGGTTTAAAAAAGGTATTTTGCCACTATAATCAAAACAATGGTTTGCCATCAGAACAAACATACAGATCAGTGGAACAGAATAGAGACTGTGGAATTTGAGCTCCATGTATAAAGCCATTTAATATATGGCAAAGGTAGTATATTTTTGAAGAAAATTTAAGAGGTTTGTATAATCTAGATATTGAGGTCTGTTTAACCAAGACAGCTACTTTTGGAAGAGTTATTTTTATTTTTATTATTATTTTTAGGAGCGCCGCCGCGCTTCCCAAGCGGCACACTATCCAGTGCGCCACCGGGCCGGCCCTGGAAGAGTTATTTTTATTTTTATTATTATTATTTTTTTTAAAGATGACCTGTAAGGGGATCTCAACCCTTGGCTTGGTGTTGTCAGCACCATGCTCAGCCAGTGAGCAAACCGGCCATCCCTATATAGGATTCGAACCCGTGGCCTTGGTGTTATCAGCACCGCACTCTACCAAGTGAGCCACAGGCTGGCCCTGGAAGAGTTATTTTTAGAAAGACATTTGATTACATAAATAATTTTAAATGTGGTATGACAAAAAATGCCATTAAAATGTTAAAATACAAGTGACAGATTGAGAAGAAATATTTTTCAGTGCATATAACAGATAAAGACTTAATATCTATGCTCTTCAAGGGACTACCGTGAAATTGATAAGGAAAAGCTCAATGACCCACCCAAAAAACAGGCAAGGAATGTTTAGAGTCAGTTCACAGAAGAGCCTATCTAAGTGGTCAATAAACACAATGTCAAGGAAATAAAAATAATGAGATGGTACTTCTTAAAACTATTGCTGGCCAATTCAGAGGAGGAGGTACACTCTTCCATTACTGGTAGAAATATGAATCATGATGGCATTTTTTAAAGCTCCCTGGTATTATTTATTCAGTCTAACAGTCTTTTGGGGAATTATTCAAGAACCAGCACATAATATATGTATAAGCAAAATCTTGGAAACAAAGTTGTCTCTGGATAGGGGGATGTTGTGCATGGCCCCTGGGTAGACCCCATAACACTGGCCTTGGAGGGATTTCCTTTCTGTTTCACTGAGTGAGAAAAGCAACGTACAGGTGAGCATTTCAAACTTGATTTGCGTATAACAGTTGCTGGAGGAAAATAAATACATATATGTGAATGTATTGACATTCAGGAAGATGTAGAATGATTAAATGCCAGGTTGTTAAATTGAGGCAAGGCCAGGAGGTTTAGCAGCAGAAAGGAAGGCATTAACAGAGTTTGTCCTATTAATTTAATCAAAAAGTAAAGTTGTTTTCATCAAACAGAATTCTAGAACAAGGAGCTATGAATCACATGTTATCTGACATTGAAGTTTGATTGTCCCATTGAGCTGCACTTCTCCAAAGCACCATTCCTCCATAGAAGAGAAACTGCAGATTCATGCAGAGTACCAGGTGTGACCAAGAAAGGAGTATGTTCTCGGCCCAGGAAATTGATACCTCGATGCACATTTGATTAGCAATGAAATTCAAAGACATGCTTTGAAGTTTTCTCTGATTTTTACCATGTCACTCTGCAGGTCAGTGTCTATCTGGAAATTTCTATGTGAGAGGTGATGGCACCAGAGTTTACTTCTTCACACAAGGTATGAAAACACTCATCTTTTTTTGTTGGAAAGAAAACGAGATTAGATGGTCTTCAGTGTACTTTCAGAAGGGAGGTCATATGGCCCTTCCCATCTTTTAGGTGGCCTTTTTCCTGAGGTTCCCCACCCCTCGTACTTCACCCCTAAGCCACTGAGCCACTCACTGGTCCCCAGACAGCTCTGGCTTGTGCAGTGCCTTCAGTCCATTGCTTTGCTCTTCCTTTCTCTCACTTTGTCCAAAATGGGAAATCTGCCCGTTTTCTAAGACTTGTCTCCAGTTCAGCCAGGTTCACCCTCTGCACTGGGTAGTGCTTTAAGTGCTCCTGTGTTCCAGGTATAACCCAGAATTGCTCTCACCTGTTACTTGCCCTGTCCGCCAACTTCCTCTACCAGTGCCTTATGAATACTCCAATCCTGGGCCATTTCTTGGGTCACATACTTCTTTGAGCCTTTGGTTAAAGTAATGAAACCTCTCTCCTAAAAAATTGCTTTACATACATATATGTAGATTTCTGCATATAATTTTATGTTGTACATAGATCCCTGCAGGCCAAATACAAATCAAAGGTTTTTTAAAAAACCCTGGGCTGGCCAGTTACCTCAGTTAGTTAGAACACAACCTTGTAACACCAAAGTCAAGGGTTCATATCCCTGTACCTGCCAGCTGCAAAAGTAATATTTTTTTAAAGCCCTGGCCTATAGCTTTTATCTTCTTAAAAATTCCTCCCCATCAGCTGACTCTTAATAAGGATCTGCCTCTGGCTTCCAGACTGCCTTTCTCAGGTTGTTGGTTTCCCCTCCGTAAACATGAACTTTGTTGCCAAGCCAGTGCTACATTTATAACTAAAAGGCTCTGCTAAAGCCCCCGTTTACCATGGGAAGTAGTAAACAAAATGCCTTTTCTTCAGGGGAAGCTTTGTAGACCTCCTCTCTTTTCCAAACTAGATGAACTGGACACACTGTTCACTACTGCCGGACTGGAAAAGGTTCAAAACCTGGTGGATCGCCGATTGCAAGTGAACCGAGGGAAACAGCTGACAATGTACCGAGTTTGGATTCAGTGCAAGTATCGCAAGCCTCTTGCATCCAACACTGCCTGAGAGGCACCTGCTCCTGACACCATGTGAGCTCATTGTGTTTCAGGCATTTTTAAAAGGAATATCTGTAAGTGGTGTCTTGTTAATGTTGGACAGTTCAAGAATTCAGACAGACTCAAACCTTGAACCTAGGAAAAATTACTTTTTATCATGATTCAAACCATTGTTTTTTATATCTGTGAAGCCCTTTAATATGTACTTTTCTCAAGTTCTTTATTACTTTGAGGTCTCTGTCTTGCCATTTTGTGACTAATAACTGCAACTATTCATATAAATAAGAATTTTAAAACATCGAGAATTTATTTCTATGTGAAAGTGTTATACATAATGTGTCAGTTGACCGTAAGTTGCATTAAATTATTTGGGAATTCAAATACATGGGCGAGGCAATTGCAGCAGATACATACAAAGATGAGTAAAGCTCTCATTAAGTCATGGGGGAAGCAAATTGGGAAGAATTGTATCTGTCTTAGGATGTTTTCCTGACTCAAAAATGTACCTGGAAACAGCATCAAAATGTGTATCCTTGTTAAGCAAGTGCTCATGGTCTCCACTTTAAATCTTCAGTGGAGATTCAGTTCCATGTAATTTTAAGCACTGCTTCCCCTCTAATTTCTGTCTAAAGAATTGAAAGGATCTTCACTTTTAGCAAAATTATCTTTTTTTTTTTTTTTGGCAGCTGACTGGAACAGTTTGGTTTTTTTTTCATCATGTCTTTGTTTACCTTTTTTTTTTAATCATGTCTTTATTTATTTGTTTACTTTTTTTTTTTTTTTTGACAAGTAAGGGGATCGTAACCCTTCGCACAGTGTCCTCCACACCACAGTCAACTGGTGAGCGCACCAGCCATCCCTATATAGGATCCAAACCCACAGCCTTGGCGCTACTAGCGCCGCACTCTCCTGAGTGAGCCACAGGGCTGGACCTTATTTTTATTTTTTATTTTTTATTTATTTTTATTTTTTATTTTTTATTTATTTTTATTTTTTATTTTTTATTTATTTTTATTTTTTATTTTTATTTATTTGATTTTTTTTAAAGATGACCGGTAAGGGGATCTTAACCCTTGACTTGGTGTTGTCAGCACCACGCTCACCCAATGAGCTAACCGGCCATCCCTATATGGGATCCGAACCCGTGGTCTTGGTGTTATCAGCACCACACTCTCCTGAGTGAGCTAACTGACCATACCTATATAGGGATCCGAACCCATGGCCTTGGTGTTATCAGTACCGCACTCTCCCAAGTGAGCCACGGGCCAGCCCTTATCATGTCTTTAAATGTTTGACACAAAAAGAGAGAACTTCTTTTTTTTTTTTTGTCTTTTGTCTTTTTTCCGTGTCCGGCAACAGATCGCAACCCTCAGTGTTGCCCCCATACCGGACCGGAGACCGGCAACGGGATCGCAACCCTCGGCGTTGCTTCCGCGCCTCGCTCAGCCAGTGAGCGGGAACCGGTCTGTATGTGGGATCCGAACCCTCGGGCGGGAGCGCCGCCGCGCTTCCCAAGCAGCGCACTATCCAGTGCACCACCGGGCCGGCCCGAAAAAGAGAGAACTTCTTAATTTTAACCACATCACTTCTAAACATGATCATCATCAGTGTTGCTTTTTTTTTTAATGTTCTGCTTTTTTTTCCAGTGGTCACTTTTACATGTTTTCCTCTTGATGATCCATACAGTTAAAGGATATATTTTTAATTTTAGCAAAGAAGGAATTTTTAATTCTCCATTTCTACATTTTAGATTTCCAGCTCAATGTATTATCATAATTGCTTTATTATTTTACCTATACATGAAAATGTGACAGGACACAAATAATTTTTCTCTTTAAGAACCTAAAATTTCAGAAAATGGAAATGCTTTCCGTAAGGAAAAGAAGTTTAAGATTCAAAGTAATGCCTGGCTTTTACCTTTTTTTTTTTTTTTTTTTAAATAATTCCAAACTTACAGAAAATTATAGTACAGGAATATTGCAAATATAATCAATTTTTTTTCTTAACCATTTAAGAATAAGTTGTGAGGTGATGTCCCAACACCCCTGCTTTTTTTACTGTGTAATTTCTGTAACCAAAGACATTCTGTATCACCAGATAAATCCATCACAAGTAGAAATACATGGAAACATTACTGCCATCCACAGACAGTTCAGGTTTTCCCAGTGGTGCAAATGATGTCCTTAACACACACACATATACACACAAACCATTGTTTTGCATTTAATAGTTATGTCTCAGTCTCCCTCAGTCTGGAACAATTTTTTTTTCTTTTTTTTAATAAGCAATATTTATTGCTTACAGGTTCAGAAGCTGGGAAGTCCAAAATCCAGGGAACACACTGGTGAGAGTCTTCTTTGGTGGCTTTACAGCAAAGCAGGGGTCTCACATGGTAGAAAATGGTGGAGCAGAGAGAGAAGCTCCCATATGCTCTCCTTTTAAAGCCCTCCAAACCACAGCCCTGGCCCATTATTAATCCATTCACTATAGCATGGTCCTACAATCTAATCACCTCTTCAAGGCCCCACCTTTCAATTACCATACTAGGATTTCCCACCCTTTTAACACTCACAATGGTGGCCAAATTTTGGGGGGACACAGTCCAAGGCATTCCATCCCTGGCCCCCCAAACTTGTGTCCTTTTCACATACAAATACATTCATTCCATCCACAAAATCTTAACTTCTTTCAATTCAAAAGTTCAAAATCCCATCTTGGTAGGACAAACATAGGGTAAATATTCCCATTTGAAAAGGGAGAAATAGGCCCAAAAAATGGTGCAACAGGTCCTAAGCAAGTCAGAAACTCAGCAGGGCAAGCTTTAAATCTTAAGCTGTGAATCATGTACCTTGACTCCATGTTCAATGTTCTCTCCACGCTGGTGCGGGGGTTGGGTCCCTAAGTCCTCGGCAGCTCTGCTCCTATGGCTTTCCTGGTCTCAGGTGATGCTATAACTTTCACAGGCTGGCATTGCACAGTGGTAGCTCTACAAGTCTGGGGTCTCCATTGCGGTCCTGCTCCCACAGCCACAGCTCCATTAAGCATGGTCTTGGCGGGGTTTTTCTGCTGCAACTCTGACACCATATTTCCTCTTGGAATCGCTCTAGTAAAGACTATGTGTTAACTCCACCGCAGATCTCGTCCTGGGCTGCCAGGCTTTTCCATACATCCTTTGAAATTGCGGTGGAGGCTCCCAAGCCTCCACAGCTCTGGCATTCTGTGAGCCTGCAAACTCAATACCACATGGATGCCACCAAGGCTCCCAGCTTGTATCTTCCAAAGGCGGGGGTGCAGCCACACCTGGGGCTAATTTAGCCACAGCTGGAACAGCTGAAGCAGCTGGGGTGCTGGTGGTGGAAACAGCTTCTCAAGGTGGTCCTGGGCAGTGAGCTCGTGGAGGGTGCCTCTGGCCTGTTTCCCGAGACTATTCTCTCTCACTAGGCCTCTGGGCCTGTAATGGAAGGGCTGGCCCCAGAAAACCAGTCTAGAACAATTCTTCAAGCTTGCTTTCACTTTCGTAACCTTGACATTTTAAGATTACAGGCTATTTGCAAACTCAAATTGGGTTTGTCAGATGTTTCCTCATGATTTGGTTTAGGTTATGCATTTTTGGTAGGAATATCAGAAGTGGTGCTGAGTTTCTCCCATTGCATTCTATGAGATGATACATAAATGAATTTCCCTATGATTGGTGAGATCACTTAATTCAAGTGATGGCTGCTGAGTTCCTCCACTGGAAAGTTATTATATAAGTACTTTGTAGAGAAGTGTTTTGAGACTATGAATACCCTGTTCCTCATCAAATTTTTTACCCTAGTTTCAGTATCTATCGTAGTTTCTTGGCTGAATTACTACTATGATGGTTGCTAAGTAGTGATTTCTAATTCCACCATTTCTTCTACATTTATCAGTTGGCATCCTACTACAAGAAAGCTTTTTCTTTTTCCTATTCATTTATTTATCTCACTATGAACTCATAAGTTTTTGTTTTATTCAATCGTTATAATCCATTGCTATTATTTTAATGCTCCTATTGCAGATTTGGGGGGTGGAAGTCCCTTCAGACTGGCTTTTATGAGCTTTTGATGTGTCCCTTGGAGCACTTCAAGCTAAGTTGTTCCAGGCTCATCTTCTACTTTGCCCCATTCTGGAATCAGCCATTTCCCCCAAGGATTTCCTAGTGGGTTTTTTTTAGTGAAGACAGGTATTTAGAAAGCAAGAACTGAGCACTAAGTGTGCTCGATGCTATTGGAGTGTATCTGATCCCAGGCCCTCTCAGCAGATAGAGCTAGGGGATATATATATGTAGGTATACACATTTATATCCATATTAATGTACTTACATATATGTTAAAAACTCTCCGTTCAAATCAATACCTTTGTGGGGGGTTTTTTTGTGGGGTTTTTCATATTAATGTACTTACATATATGTTAAAAACTCTCCGTTCAAATCAATACCTTTGTGGGGGTTTTTTTGTGGGGTTTTTTGTTGTTTTTTTTTTTTTTTTTAAAAGATGACCGGTAAGGGGATCTTAACCCTTGACTTAGTGTTGTCAGCACCACGCTCACCCACTGAGCAAACCGGCCATCCCTATATGGGATCCGAACCTGTGGCCTTGGTGTTATCAGCACCGCACTCTCCCGAGTGAGCCACAGGCCAGCCCCCAAATCAATACCTTTGATTCCAATCCGACACCACAGGATTTATTCTAGTTTTTTCCCTTTCTGTACTTATCACTCCCCTTTCTAACAGTAAAGAACCTGGCTCCCTTGATCCTCATTATATGTGTCTATTGGATCAGTCCCCTCATATAGCACGAATAAACTCTTCACCACCACCCACTCATGGATGCCCTCCTCACCTCTCTTGGCCTCTGACACCCCACACCAAGCCACCATTGCTATCATTCCCTTACCCACTGTGTCCAACAGCCCCACAGGCCCCCCCACATCTACCTTGCTTGGCACCACTGTGGGTTTTAAAAGGTTGGAGGAAAGGATAAAGGAAGGAAGGGAGCGACCATCATTCCATTGTACTGAATTTACTTTAAACTGGAGAAGACTGAATCCCTGGAATGGTTTTCATCTATCTTTTGAAATGAACAGATACATCAATTTAAAAGGTCCACTAAAGACCATCCTTTGGCATCCTTAAAGCATTTCACCTGGCTTGGGCTTTGGGCTTAGATAGAAAAGATGAACCTTTTCCTGCCCTGCCCCCTTTGATTCCCTGCCATCTGCTAAGCTCTCTGACTTATCTGTCAGGCCAAGTTGAACTCTGTAAGGGACTTTGCATGATGTTTCAGCCTCAGCATCGCTAATGGTGGGCAGAGGACAATTACATGTTCAAGGTGGATTAAAGGATAACCTCAGTACCACTCAAAAAGTACGTACTGTTTGGATTATCAGTCTGACTCCAAGTGGTATCTCTTGATATTCTTAATGCAAGAAAGGTGCTGCATTGGGCTGAGAAGGTAGCCCAGGTGTGAAGCTGTTCAGGAAGTTGTGTGGCTTAGATGTGAGTCTAATAGAGAAGTATTTCTGAAACTGATTCATCTTCCTAAGTAGTGTTGATTTGGCTGAGATAAATTTGATGTTGTTTGAGAAACAAGGGACAGTTTCATTTGAGACAAGTTCACTGGAGCTATTGGAATGAAGCCATTCTCCTGTAGGCAGTGCCCAGAGTCAGGGTGTAACCACGGTCACCTGGAAAGCATGGGTTTTGCACTGAGAAGGGTGATTGAGCTCTGGTCCTGTGTGGTTCATCTGGAGCCTGGCCTCTGTTAACGCTGTCAAACCTATGTTTTGCAAAGTGCTGCTACCTCCCTTCATGTAAATTCATATTCTCTGAAGCTCTGGCTGGAAAATCAGGGCCTTGGAAACTTACTAGGAAAATCTAATGTACTAAGACATCTTACTTTCATATAATTAATTCCTATCTTTGTTTAAAGACATTACTTTAGTAAGAATGGGGAGTTCTATCTGTGGCTTAAGAGATGAGCTCAGGACAAACAGTTTCCTTCACTCTGTCCACAAAGGCCTGTTCTTTGGTTTGTGGCTGCAGCTGCTATTTTCAGAGCCTGGCTGCATTGATGCATTGCAGATTTTTACATGCTTCTTAGTTTGGTCTACAGGTTATGATTGGGAACCTTGGTGGAGAGGTGCAAGAAGTGAATTTCCCAGATAAAAACTCTGAAATGGTGCCTTGTAGCTGCTTGCTTTACTTCGGTACATTTCTGGGTTCAAGATTAAATATTGTCTGGGCCGGCCCATGGCTCACTCAGGAGAGTGTGGTGCTGGTAACACCAAGGACATGGGTTCGGATCCCATATAGGGATGGCCAGTTAGCTCACTGGGTGAGCATGGTGCTGACAACACCAAGTCAAGGGTTAAGATCCCCTTACCGGTCATCTTAAAAATAAAAATAAATCTATATATTGTCTCTTGGCTGTCGTCAATGGAATACACTCCATGACCAAGTATGAGGATAAATAGCCACAGTCTGATTCCATGCTTCACTGGGGGGCCCTGAGACACAGTAGCCAGTACCATGATCAAAGACTTGAGCTGGGCACCTTCACCCCAAGGTGAGCCCCAAATTCTGTTCATTCATTCCCCACCTTCCTTTCTCTGAGTTTGGATTTGTTTATTAAAATTTAAAATGTTCTGGGGCCAGCCCATGGTTCATTTGAGAGAGTGTGGTGCTGATAACACCAAGGCCGCAGATTCAAATACCTCTATAGGAATGGCCAGTTGGCTCACTTGGGAGAGCGTGGTGCTGACAACACCAAGTCAAGGGTTAAGATCCCCTTTCCAGTCATCTTTCAAAAACAAATTTTTTTTTTAATGTTCTTAGAAGAAGCCATACTCTAAACATTGACCAATGACAGAATGTTAGAGAAACACCTCCGAGGGGGTGAGCAGGAATAGAGACCCTGAAGTACCTGCTGTCAGCATGCCCCCCATCCCCTATTCATCCTGGCTTCCTGTGACCCCTCATTGTTCATTGGGTGATTAAGGCTGACACTCGATTGAGCTCACTAAATTATGAGGTCCTTGGGGGAACTTTGTATTCTAAACTCTTAGCAGAGTGGCAGAGTACCTGGCCCCTGGTCGGTGCACAGTAAATGAGTATTGAGCGACTAGCTTCTTTCTGCCTTGCCCTTCTCCATCCCCCACCCCACAGTCACCACCGACACAGTTTGTATGTAACTTTGGAAGAATATACAGGGGGATTGGTTCCAGAATCATCCTTGGATACCAAAATCTGGGGATGCTCACATCCCTGATATAAAATGTCATAGTATTTGCATATAATCTACACATATCCTACATATACTTTAGATCATCTCTAGATTACTCATGATACCTAATAATACAGTGTAAATGCCATGTAAGTAGTTGTTACACTGTATTGTTTAGGGAATAGTGACAAGAAAAACAGTCTCTACATGTTCAGTACAGATGCAATTTTTTTCCAGATATTTTCGGTCCACACTTAGTTGAATCCACAGTTGCAGAACCCATGAATAGGGAGAGGCGATTGTGTTGTACAGAGCTGTGGTTACAAGTATCATCAGCTCAGACTGGCTCAAACAAACAAACAAAAACAGTGTAGAAGGGCACAACAAGAGGGCTGGCCCATGGCTCACTTGGGAGAGTGTGGTGCTGATAACACCAAGGTCCCGGGTTCGGATCCCTATATAGGGATGGCCGGCTAGCTCACTTGGGAGAGCGTGGTGCTGACAACACCAAGTCAAGGGTTAGGGTCCCCTTACCAGTCATCTTTTTTTTTTTTTTTAAAAAAAAGGGCACAACAGGGTGCCTTATGGACCCCAGGGCAGAAATGTAGAGGGTCCCGAGAAGAGACTTGGGAAGTGTGATGTTGCCCTCACTCAAGAGAGGTGGTTGGGAGCAGGGGAGAGGTGCCCTCTGAGATGGGGGGTGAGGACAGGGAAGGTCTCCTGAAAAAGGTCACATCCATCATGGGACATCTTCTAGGTGGAAGGGGCAGGAGGAATAACCAATGCCAAGGCTTGAGGATCATGGTGGACTCCCCATGCTTTTTACCCTGGCAGCATGGGGAATGCTGCATCATGAACATAATCTTAAGGTACCATTGCTCGTTCTCATAATAAATGTATCTGCCTTCAGCACGTTTTAGTAATAGTATTACCCAAGTGCATTAAGTACCAAGAAATGAGTAAGAATGATGATCTGTTTCCAATTGACCCTCGCGGCTAGGGTCTGGATTCTTAGTTCATCTAGGGACTAGGGAATGCTGCATCATGAACATAATAAGCTTAAGGTACCATTGCTCGTTCTCATAATAAATGTATCTGCCTTCAGCACGATTTAATAAGAGAATTACCCAAGTGCATTATGTACCAAGAAATGAGTAAGAATGATTATCTGTTTCCAATTGACCCTCGCGGCTAGGGTCTGGATTCTTAGTTCATCTAGGGACTATTAAAACTATAAAGCCATCCCAACTCACAAGAGTCTGGTTTACAAAGCAGGATATTGATCTGTGATCTGAAACACAACTGGCAGGCCCAGGGGATCTCCCCAGGAAAGGAAGCTGCTTGAGAAACTGAATTTAGATCAGAAGTTGACTGTTCAGAATACAACAGAGCCGAGGAGTTGGATGGCACTGAGAGAGGTTTCCATCAAGCTGAGGCTGTGGTCAAGCGGTGGCTGTCCCGGGATCCCCCATCAGCACCAAGGAGTCAACTGCTGAGCAGATCTGTACTAACACTAACTGGCATTTGTTTGGAACTTAAGACTCTTTGAAAAGCTTTTCATGTATTTAATCCTCACAGTACCCCTATGAAATATAATTATCTCTATTTTACAGATGAGGAATTCTGAAGTTCAGGGATAGTAAATGGTTTACCAAGGTCAAAAGACCAGTGTTAATCATAAAGTAATTAGCCTCAAATTAAGGAGGGGTAATTTGATATAAATGATATCTGACATATATGCATTTAGACATTCTTCGCTCCAATCTGCTGCGCCAGCCAGGAGAAAGTTACACCTGCTCAGACCTTAACACTTGCCTGTGGGGAGTGGGGGGTGTGGTGGGAGGAGAAAGCACTGTCCCCTTCCCCCACCCCAAACCTCCCAAGGAAAAAGAAAATGCTGCAGCTGTCAGAAGTGTGATCAAACTATCAAAAGTCCATGAAATCAGCTACATGAATTGTGTTTGTTTTGCAGCATTGTCCAAATTGCAACATTTTCATCTAAACAGAAATTTGAAACCCCCATTTTCACCTTCCTGCCTGTGAGGCTCAGCTCAGCCTGGATCCTGGCACCTTATCTTCTCCAGGGGATCCCCTACAGTTTAGGGACGGCTTCACGGCCTGTGACCTGCTGAGTTACAGAAGGGTCCATGCTTGGCTTTCTGCTCTGCTGTCACCATGTTGAAATTCTTTTTTTTTTTTTTCAAAAGATGACTGGTAAGGGGATCTTAACCCTTGACTTGGTGTTGTCAGCACCACGCTCAACCAGTGAGCCAACCAGCCATCCCTATATGGGATCCGAACCCGTGGCCTTAGTGTTATCAGCACCGCACTCACCCGAGTGAGCCACGGGCCGGCCCTTGAAATTCTTCATAATTTTTTCATTTCACCCTGGGCCCAGAAAATTATGTCTCCAGGCCTACCTCTTTTCTAACTCCTTCCTCCTCCCTCTTCTTCCTTAGGAAAGAGCTGGCTTCTCTTGGCTTTTTTCGACTTGTATTTTCCTTTCCCACTGCACCTGCTGACTCAAGGTCACCAGGGACAGGGTCCTCTGGGCCAGGGGCAGGCCTCCAGCCACCTTTGGCTCTTCCCACCTTTCCAAGCCCCTCTGCATTCTCCTTGCTCCCTGGGTGCCCAGGGGGCCTTGCAGACACACCAAGCCAAGATCCCACAGGACTTGGCCTGAGAGTCCCTCCCTGACCTCCTGACCAGGATCACCACCCCTCAGTTGCTGCAGTCCCCCGCATTGTGGGGCTTTATCTTCCTCGTGACACGACTATTCTTAGGTGGCTCCTGTTTATTGCTGGCTACCTGCCTCTAGACTATAACCTCCCTGGGGGCAGGGACTTTGTCTACTCTGCTCACAGTTGTATCCTTGGTACCTAGAGTGGTATCCAACACATGGAAGGTGCGCACTAAATAGTTCCTGCGTGGATGACGGCTTAGAATGTCAACTAGGAGCTGTGTCCCTGGGAGAATCAGGCACCAAAGAGAGAAACATCAAATTCTGATACCCAATTCAGTGAGAAATAGTGGGGCTGGAGACAGAAAACCAAAACCTGTGGGGGGATGTGCCCTCTCAGTGTTTCTCAGAAGCCAGGCATACCTGGAAAGAGTAGGAAGCAAGCCTGCCCAGCTGCTGAGGGAGGAAGTTGGATCTGACAGTCTTAAAGGTGCAGAAACATCATAGGCAAGCCCTGGGCCCCTCAAGACTGCAGGAGAGTAAATGAGCTGATCCATTTTGAATCTCTAAATGCACAGGAAGTTGGATCTGACAGTCTTAAAGGTGCAGAAACATCATAGGCAAGCCCTGGGCCCCTCGAGACTGCAGGAGAGTAAATGAGCTGATCCATTTTGAATCTCTAAATGCATGAGTACAGGGATAATTCCCAAATCTATGTCACAAGCTAAGGCTCTCTCTTGAGCCTTGAACTACTTTATCCAAATGCCTCCTTGACATCTCTGTCCCCTGGAAGGACCTCAGGCACCCTGAACTCAGTCTGTCCAAACCAGCCCATGACAGCACAAACTGGGGTTGAAATCCTGGAATCACTGTGCTGTCTGTGCCATCCTGGCCAATCTACTGAATTCCTCTCATTCTCAGTCTTCCTCAACTGGAAACTGGGGATAAGCAATAGAATACACACAATCCGGCAGTCCTAGTGGCCCCTGTTAACACAATCCTAACTCCTTGCAGAGAACAGCCTCCAATGCCAACCTCTGTGGGCTTCTCTGCAGTCACAGGCTCACCTGGGCAAGACACACTTCATTGTATATTGTGTGTTTAGCAGTTATATTGATGGCTTGTCTCTCAGCAACTTTCGAAGGAATAAAAAGGCCGTAGTGAGTCTTGACAAGATTTGTGGCAGAAAGCACTAATCTGCGTTTGTTCTCTTCAGTCTCCTAAAAACCTTCAAGGGCAAAGAATTTCAGCTTTTGCCCTCAGGCAGGGTCAGCTGCTCCATTAGGTACAGGAGGCACCATGCCATACTTTAAAGTGCCCTGGAAATTGTTTTAATTTTATTTTAAAATCAGAAGAAAAAATAAATATAATACTAATGAGCATTACGATAATGAATCCAGACTAGATTATGTTTGTTTTTATGCCAACACAGTTGTAAAATATAATTTTAATTTCTTTGTTGATGGAGGGAGGATCCATGAAAGCAGAAGTGCCCAGGGTCACACTGGCCTGTCCTCAGCTGGCATCACCTCCCAGGCAGAGGGAGGCAGAGGGTGGCATTGATGGAGGTGGATGGAGGTGAATCCTTCTCTCTTTCCTCTGCCCAACTCCGGCTATCTCAGGGAAACATTTGTGGAAGGAATTGTTGTCTAAAGTGTTTAGCAGTTCTCTGTGCATGGGCGCAGTTTCAGAGACATATGAGTGGGTGGGGAGATTTGAGTGGTGGCATCTAGGACATCGAGGAACAGAATGCAGCCCTTTGACATTTATTCTTATGGAAATAGTTTCTATTTATGTTTCTTGCAATACATTGGATTTTCCTGGAGCACAGAAGGGGAGGAGGACTTCTGGACGAGAAGGTCACAGGGCAGGTGATCCTCGGGCAGAGTCCTGGGGGATGAAGCATTTTTCCAGGTGGATGGGGACAGAGGTGATGGCACTCAGCCAAAGGAATAGAGATTCACAGAGACATGGCAGAGCAGCAGATGGACAGGGGTCACCGCTGTGCCACAGGATAATGCAGGGGGCAGTTCTAGGGGCGTCTGGTGAGAATCAGAAATGCCCTCTAGTCTGTCCCTCCCAAACAGCTCATGGAGGCCTCTGATGCTATGCTGAGGTGCCAGGGTTTTGTCCTGCTGGCAGCAGAGGGCCACTGCAGAAACCAAGGAGAGGGGAAAAAAACTACATGGATATTTTAAAAAGTGACTCTAGCATTAATGCAGAGAGAAAATCACAGTGGATGAAGGGTGTGTGTGGTGGAGAGGAGACCAGATCAGGGAAGCAGTGAAGAGAAGGTTCCACTAGTGCCAGCAGGACAGGACAGGTGTGGGGACAGGAAGGCGGGAACAGATCTGGGACATGTTAAACTGGTTCAACAAATAGGATTTGTGATGGGTGTGAGGGAGGTGGGGGGGAGGGGCGAGAGAAACTGAGAATAACCTCAAGGTTTATGTTTTAACCTTGGGGGGATGTTGTTGCCATAATTAGAGCTTCAGTCAAGAGAAGGGAAGAGATTTGGGGGACTGGAGGGAAGAGTAATGAGCTTGGTGGCTTTAGCCACTCCACAGTTGGAGGTGTCAACAGCAGCAGCTGGAGATACAGGCAGACTCAGAGCCAAGATATAGGCCGGAGAGGATTCCAGTAAGGGAGTTGCCAGCATAAAGGTGGTGGCTGAAGCCATTGCAATAGAGATCTGAGAGTTCAGAAAAATGGGAGAAAGAACCCAGAACTAAACCCAGGCAGCGGAGGCAGGAGGGGAGCCGTTCAAGGTGCATGGCTGGAGACTGTCCAGAGGGGTGACGACAGGCCTGGTGAAGACAGGACTGACAGTGGTTGTCATCAGGTGGTGGAGCTGTGGGAGTTTACTTCCTGTTGTTTTCTGTATTTTTAACTTTTGGGGGGGAGGTGCTGACCAGTTTGGGGATTCAGGGGGGAGTGCTGACCAGTTTGGGGATTCGAACCCGTGACCTTGGCATTACCAGCATCGCACTCTTCCAAGTGAGCTAAATGGCCAACCCTAATTCTTTTATCAGTAACTATATATTTTTTTCAACACATAAACAAACAAACAAAAAAGCACCCTTTATTGGAAGAATGAAAGGGGCAGTGGGTTAAAGACTGCTGAGAAGCCAACCACACAGAAGACTGAGTGGAGATGTGGGGTCAGCAACTGGGGTCTGCTGCTAGCCCCCTTCTCTAAGAACCCAGCCCTCCAACCCGAAGGGGACAAGGGCAGCACCTGGTGGCCATGTTCCTGCCTGTGGACATGGGTGTGCTCATGCTATAAGCTGAGCCAGTCAGAGCCCTTTCCCAGGACCATGCATTGAGAGGGCAGCCAGCTCTAGTGGCGGGTCTGCATGGTGTGAGCTTGGGCACTGTCACTGCCAGGAGGGCTGAGAAGAGGGAGGCACCAGAGACCCAGGGGAGATCAGGGCAGGTAGAGATGGAGGCAAGTCCAGAGTAGGGTCCCCAGAAAGAACCGTGGAGGAGCTGGAGAGAAATGTGAGCTGGAAGGCCTGGGACTTGTAAGCCAGGCTGAGATGAGCTGTTTTCTCATTACAGTGAGAAGCCCTTGAAGGGTTTTAAGGGAGGGAGAGACCCGATTTGATTCACATTTTTTTTTTCCTTTTTGTCTTTTTTCGTGTCCGGCAACGGACCGCAACCCTCAGTGTTGCACCCGTACCAGACCGGGACCGGCAACAGGATCGCAACCCTCGGTGCTGCACCCGCCCCTCGCTCAGCCAGTGAGCGGGAACCGGTCTGTATGTGGGATCCGAACCCTCGGCGGGAGCGCTGCCGCGATCCCAAGCGGCGCACTGTAGCAGTGCGCCACCGGGCCGGCCCGTGATTCACATTTTTAAAAGATTAACACTGTTGGAAAATGTATTGTGGGGATGGGGCAAGACAACTATTAATGGTCCAGGCTTCTAGGTGGCAGTGAAGACAGAGAGACGGGGAGTCCAGACAGGGCCCACAGGCAGAGGGGCCAGAATCAGGGATAAGTGATGGGCAATGCAGGTGCTACTCCTGAGATGGGGAGGAAAGGAAGATGTCAAAGGCTTTGTTGTCAAGACACGTGGAGGACAGACAGCACATCCAAGTGGAAATGCCAACGTGGCAGTGGAATACATCATTCTGGAGCTGGGGCACCAGGTCAGGGCTGGATGCCCCTGCATGCTGGAAA
>NW_007735323.1:22970-28802 GCF_000696425.1 Galeopterus variegatus | reverse complement strand
AATCAAAGGAATTCCTGTTTAAGCCTCCTCTAGACTGGCCTGAGGGTCCTAAAAGAGGAAGATAGTTGTTCACCTGAAGTTTGCAGACAGCCCATTGCTAAGTAGCTGTCTCTGGTGAGTTCCTGCCGGTGCCTCATCTATGCCCACCAGCAAAGAGAGGTGGGAAAGGATGTGTGGGTCACACCTGGCTGTACTTGCAGTGTTCTTGGAATGAAAACCAGGACATGGGCAGTAAGTTCCAGAAGAGAGAGGTGGACCCAGGAAGTATGTGGCTCATGTCACTCAAGGTGGGGAAAGGCTCAAATATTATTTCTTTTTATTAGGACCAAACTTGATTCTGCCTGATCTGAAAAAAAGCATCCAGACTGCAGGTTATTTTATTTTGTACTTTTTTGGCAGATGGCCAGTATGGGTATCTGAACCTTGGTGTTACAAGGCTGTGCTCTAGCCAATTGAGTAATGGGCCAGCCTGCAGGTCATTTTAAAAGTCTTCTTTGTTCCTGTAACTCAGAAACAGTGGTTTTCCACAGCAGTTATCTAGATTTAAACCCCCAAACTCACACATCACAAAGTCCATTTAAAAGCAAAAAAATAGCAAAATCAAACAAACTGAACTCCCAACCTACCTTCATTATATTTCCATGGGAAATAAATAGTCCAGGTTCAAGGCCTAGTCTCAGGAGGGAATGCCTCCTCTCCTGGTCTGTTTCCAGATGGTGGAGGGCAGGGGGGCATGTCCCTTTTATTTCCTCTTCTCTGTGGCAGGGCTGGGGGCTTGGGTTGCATGGAGCCACAGAGAGAAATGCCCACTGCAGAGCAGGGGAGGATCCAGATCAAGGTCTACTCTTGAGCTCTGTGAACTTGGGTGGTTACTTCATCTCCTAAGCCTTGGAATGAGGACCATGATCCTCCCATTTGAGTTCTGTCAATGAATGATGAGGAACTAGGTTAAGGAGGTGATTAAGAAAGTATCCCAGAGTCCCACACAACCACCACTAACAATAGCATAACACGATCAACACCTTATTCATGGTAGGAATAAAGCGTTTTAGGTGCACAGAGAAAGAAGGGAGTTGAGAAGGCTTCAGTGGTTCTCAAAGTGGTTTCCAGGCCCTCAGCAGCAACCTTATCTTCCAATTCTGGGAAGTTGCTAGAATTGCAAATATCAAGCACCACCCCAGACCTGCTGAATCAGAAACTCCGGGTGTGGGGCCCAGCAATCTGTGTTGAAACAAGCCCTCCTAGTGATTCTGATGCAAGCTAATGTGTGGGAATTACACAGTAATTGGCTAACTACCTTGTGACCAACAGTATGTTTTTGCAAATAAAGTTTTACTGGAACACAGCCATAGTCATTCATTTACATAATGTCTGTAGCTACTTTCCTTCTAACCAGCAGAGTTGGTAGTTTTGACAGCAACAATATGTCCTGCAAAGACTGAAATATTTACTACCTGGTCCTTAACAAAAACAGTTTGCTGCCCGTCAAAGAGTGGGGTTGGGAGAGGCTGGTCCCCCCTGGATCCCTCTTCTGTGGCTGGTGCTGCTAGTGTCTCTGGCAATACTTGTCTCCAGTGCAAGGATTAAGCCAGTTTAAAAAAAAAAAAAAAAAGCCAGTTAATACATTAGTTACTCCACAACTAAGTCTGGATTTAGGAAAGAGCACAGGGACACCAGGGAAACACAATATGCAAGTCTGTGGATGGTTTCCCACTGAGATACTAAAGTATTTTTCAGGGCAATGGTTCCTAAAACAGATAGAACCACATTTCCATCAAGAATGGACACTGTGGGCTGCTGGGTAGACAACACAGGCTGTAGGTCATGTGCAGGATTCTGATATCCACTGTAATGTCACTTCTTTTCTGTTGCAACTATTGTTTTGGGAAGACTTTTCCTTAAAAGAATAATTTCAGGTCTGAGCCCGTGGAGCACTCACGAGAGTACGGCGCTGGGAGCGCAGCAGCGCTCCCTCCGCGGGTTCAGATCCTATATAGGGATGACCGGTGCGCTCACAGTGCTCACTGGCTGAGCGNAAGGCTCAAATATTATTTCTTTTTATTAGGACCAAACTTGATTCTGCCTGATCTGAAAAAAGGAATCCTGACTGCAGGTTATTTTATTTTGTACTTTTTTGGCAGATGGCCAGTATGGGTATCTGAACCTTGGAGTTACAAGGCTGTGCTCTAGCCAATTGAGTAATGGGCCAGCCTGCAGGTCATTTTAAGTCTTCTTTGTTCCTGTAACTCAGAAACAGTGGTTTTCCACAGCAGTTATCTAGATTTAAACCCCCAAACTCACACATCACAAAGTCCATTTAAAAGCAAAAAAATAGCAAAATCAAACAAACTGAACTCCCAACCTACCTTCATTATATTTCCATGGGAAATAAATAGTCCAGGTTCAAGGCCTAGTCTCAGGAGGGAATGCCTCCTCTCCTGGTCTGTTTCCAGATGGTGGAGGGCAGGGGGGCATGTCCCTTTTATTTCCTCTTCTCTGTGGCAGGGCTTGGGGCTTGGGCTGCATGGAGCCCCAGAGAGAAATGCCCACTGCAGAGCAGAGGAGGATCCAGTTCAAGGTCTACCCTTGAGCTGTGTGAACTTGGGTGTTTACTTCATCTTCCAAGCCTTGGAATGATGACCATGATCCTCCCATTTGAGTTCTGTCAATGAATGATGAGGAACTAGGTTAAGGAGGTGATTAAGAAAGTATCCCAGAGTCCCACACAACCACCACTAACAATAGCATAACACGATCAACACCTTATTCATGGTAGGAATAAAGCGTTTTAGGTGCACAGAGAAAGAAGGGAGTTGAGAAGGCTTCAGTGGTTCTCAAACTGGTTTCCAGGCCCTCAGCAGCAGCCTTACCTTCCAATTCTGGGAAGTTGCTAGAATTGCAAATGTCAGGCACCACCCCAGACCTGCTGAATCAGAAACTCCGGGTATGGGGCCCAGCAATCTGTGTTGAAACAAGCCCTCCTAGTGATTCTGATGCAAGCTAACGTGTGGGAATTACACAGAAATTGGCTAACTACCTTGTGACCAGCAGTATGTTTTTGCAAATAAAGTTTTACTGGAACACAGCCATAGTCATTCATTTACATATTGTCTGTAGCTACTTTCCTTCTAACCAGAAGAGTTGGTAATTTTGACAGCAACAATATGTCCTGCAAAGACTGAAATATTTACTACCTGGTCCTTAACAGAAACAGTTTGCTGCCCGTCAAAGGGTGGGGTTGGGAGAGGCTGGTCCCCCCTGGATCCCTCTTCAGCTGCTAGAGTCTCTGGCAATACTTGTCTCCAGTGCAAGGATTAAGCCAGTTAATAAAAAAAAAAAAAAAAAAAGCCAGTTAATACATTAGTTACTCCACAACTAAGTCTGGATTTAGGAAAGAGCACAGGGACACCAGGGAAACACAATATGCAGGTCTGTGGATGGTTTCCCACTGAGATACTAAAGTATTTTTCAGGGCAGTGGTTCCTAAAACAGATAGAACCACATTTCCATCAAGAATGGACACTGTGGGCTGCTGGGTAGACAACACAGGCTGTAGGTCATGTGCAGGATTCTGATATCCACTGTAATGTCACTTCTTTTCTGTTGCAACTATTGTCTTGGGAAGACTTTTCCTTAAAAGAATAATTTCATCTTGCATTTCCATGATTTTTTTTTTTTTTTTAATTTCAAAGACTAATGTGTTAACTGGCTTAATCTTTACAGCAACCTTGGGAGGGGACAGGTGTCAGCTCCCAGTTTGACATATAAGGAAATTGGCCCCAAGAGGTGAAGTAACTTTCCTAAAGTTATAAAGCTAATGAATGTTAAAGCAGAGTCTAAAACCTGAGGCCTTGGCAAGATACCTGGAAAACCAAAGAACAGAACTTGGAAGACAAGTGATAGACAAGATCAGCTAACTACAAAAAAGCCACAGCCCGAGGGACTGGCTGAAATGGGTGATCTGGGAGCTCCAGTGGTGCAATCAGCATGGGGTATTTATATGAAAATGGGTGATCCCAATGTCTAACAAAATATCAACCTATACATCGCTTGTGGTTTCAGAAGAGGTGTGACCCACCTGGCATCTAAGAGGGGGTAGTCTTTGGTGTAATCCCATGAGAGCAACAGACCGAATGTCCTGTCTTTTAGAAGACAGGGCCCTATTTTGAAGAACTGGGAATAGCAGCTGAATATAGCTTGACACAGTGGAGCCATTAAGATGATCCTACTCTCTTTTTGCTCACTGAGGAAACTTCTGGTTGTGGTTAGCCTTCCTGAGTAGCTTTCTTGTGAGGAGAGTCTGTTGATCAAATGTTGCTGCTTGGTAGTCTAATTCTCCTTTCAAAATGAACACATTGATATCCTGGGTGTGTATCATTTTCTGGGTATTTTGAATGCATTATTTCTGTGAGTCTGATCAACTCTGGGGCAAGAGGGACCTGAAGAACTGAGAACCAGATTCTGGGCGATGGTGAATTTGACAACTTACCTGAAGAGACGATCACCTGCTCATGTCTAAACCTTCAAAGGAAGGAGAAACTAACTGCCAGGTGGGAAAGCTATAGAACACAATGAAAATGGGATAATAGGTAAGAAGGCAGAAAGAGATGAGGGAAAGTTAGACTTCACTGAACCAAACTAAAGGAGCAGGCAGAACCTGGAAGAGGCCGTAAGAACTCACGTTTACCCATGGGCAAAGGACAAAGTAGCAGAAGAGTGCAGTGGGGCTGAAAAGTGCATGGGGAGCTTACTGGAAAGACTATTTACTGGGTCTACTTACCTGGAAGTCCTGGAGGAGACCTAATCTGAAATAAGCAAATGGACAAAAGTGTAGACTTCTCTCCAGGTCACAGCCAGTCAGGCAAAGTAAGATGTATCAAGGGTGTCTTGGAAATTATGAGATGGAACGGAGTAGGAGAACAAGGGGCAGGCTTAATTCATTCAGGTGCACCTGATGCATCCTAAAACCAGAGCAGGGGCAAACAGCGCTGGCTGAGAAGGCAGACCAGCTTTGGGGCGAATTCCCCTTCAGTCACCTACAAGCTGTGACTGGAGATTGCATGTCTCCTCTCTGCTTCCTTTTCCTCGTCTGTGTGGTGGACCTCCGTTAAGGTTGTGAGGATTAAATGTGATAATGAACACGCTCTTATTCCAGTGCCTGCCCATAAGTGTTCAATAAATGCTTTTTGTTATAATCCCTGTCTTTTGGGATTAGGTATTAAACATTGGCTCAAAATCTGGAAACACACAGTGTAAAGTTCCCTGCTGTATGGAAATGGAGGTGCGAGAGTGATCTCCCTGTGTACTCAGCTCTGCAGCAGGCATCTTTCTTATTCCATTGTGGAAAGCCTGGAAACACAGCTGCAGCTCTGCCTGACAAGAACCAAGTCGGATGCTGCGACCCATGCAAGTTCCAGCATTTTCACTCACTGTTCTATGCCTGGAAGTCTCTTCTCCCAGACAGTGACAGGGTTTGCACCCTCATTTCTTTTAGGCACCTGTTCAGATGTCACATTATCAGAGAAAATCTGTCCATAACCTCCCTATATATAGTAACATGCCCACTGCTGCCATGGGGGTCTAACACTCTCTATCCAGGTACCCTGCTTTCTATTTCTCCATTGTATTCACTACCCCTGACATATAATTACGTGTTTATTGTCCATTTCTCCCACTAGAATGCACATGAGAGCAAGGATTTGGTTTTGGGCTTGGCTCTTTGTTTTTAATTTATTTCTTTGGCAGCTGGCCAGTATGGGGATCCAAACACATGACCTTGGTGTCATAACCCCATGCTCTAACCAATTGAGCTATCTTTTTTGTTTGTTCTTT
>NW_007735323.1:21084-22605 GCF_000696425.1 Galeopterus variegatus | reverse complement strand
CTTCCTTCTACTCAAAAGCTTAACACCATCGTCTCTTGGAAGAGCTTGGGAGGCTCTTCTCACTCTATCATGGAAAGGCAGCTACTTGCCAGCTCCATTTCTCTATCACACGTACACAGAAGACAGGACATACTCCAACAATATAACTAACATGTGGCCAAGTCTGCTAGGAATCTAGTGGAGAGAGTTCCAGGTAGAGGGACAGCAAATGCAAAGGTCTCGAAGTGGGGGCAGGCGGGTGAGGCTGCAGTGGAGGAGTTGGAGGGGGTAGAAGAGAGGATAATTCCAAGGTTTTTGGTGTAAATAATGGAAGAATGGAATTGACGTTTGCTAAAATGAGTCAGCTGCGGGCAAAGACCAGGTTTTAGACGTGTTGATTTTCTCGATGCACCAGACATGTAGGTGGAAGCACCTGCCATGAACCAGGTAGTACACTAAGTGGTTTACATACAGTATCTCCACTGCACAGAAAAGGAAATCAAGGCATGAGAAGCTAAGTGTCCCTCAGTCTCAGACCTTGTATGCAGAATGGCTGGGATTCAAACCCAGGCTGTTTCTCCAAGGGTTCATCACCCTGAGAAGCACTGGTCACTGCAGCAATAGCTGAGAGAGGACTTGCCTGAAGTTGGAAAAAATCAGGAATGATGGAACTCTGATGGCTTTTCCAAATTCTGGAATACAAGGACAAATAAGGCCCTTCTGTAGTTGGCCCAAGTTTAGGGAAAATAAAAAAAGCACACCACACGCCAGGAGTGCTGGGACTGCAGTTTGTTTGGCCTTAGCAAGGCTGCTGGCAGACCTGCTTCCACATCCAATCAGGCTGTCACATGGTACCAAAACGACATGAAAAGTGGAAAATCTGTTTGAGGTTATTTTCATGGGTTACACTCTAATTTTTCACATTTTCTAAGGTTTGTTTACCTAGAAAGTGTTCACTGAAATTCTATTAATGGAATGGATTTCCAGAGCTTGATACTCAGTGTGGACTGCAGACCAGCAGCCTCAGCATCACCTGGGAGCTTTCAGAAATGCAGAATCTCAGGGCCCGCCCCAGATTTATTGAATCAGAACCTGCATTTCACCGAGATGCCCAAGGGATACAAGTGCTCATTAGAATTTAAGAAGCCCTGGCCTAGAGCAGGGATCAACAAACTTTCTGGAAAGGGCCAGAGACTAAATATTTTAGGCTTTGTGTGCCTGTCATGACTACCCAACTCTCTCATTGTAGTACAAAAGCAGCCACAGACAGTATGTAAAGGAATTTGAGGTTGTGTTCTAATGACACCAAAACTGAAATATTATTCTTCTTTCTGATTTTCCCTCAACCATTTAAAAATGTAAAAGTCTTTTTTAGCTCGAGGGTTATACAAAAACAGGCCAAATTTAGCCGAGGCTGTAGTCTGCTGATCCCTGGCCTACACTACAGTATCCTTATGCCAACCATCCGGCACCTTTTTGTATAAAAGATTCCGCTGAAAGCTTCTCCCATTGTAGGTAGTATAGTCTAGATTTAATTGACTT
>NW_007735323.1:19151-19717 GCF_000696425.1 Galeopterus variegatus | reverse complement strand
CCCGTGGCCTTGGTGTTGTCAGCACCGCACTCTCCCGAGTGAGCCACGGGGCCGGCCCCATTTTGGTCTTAATGGAAGTGTGGTGTGCTTTTTTTATTTTCCCTAAACTTGGGTCAACTACAGAAGGACCTTATTTGTCCTGGTGTTCCAGAATTTGGAAGAGGTCTGAGTTCCATATCATTCCTGATTTTTTCACACTGATCCATTTTGGTTAATGGAAGCTCCCACAGCTGTGTGGTTTAGTAAGGGGCAGCCTCTCTGTGGAAAGGTCAAGGCTCACTGGGCCTTGCAAGGGTACAAGGTTTTAGCCCTGCACCAGGCAGCTGGTATTCACAAGTTAGCTAGTCTCCCTCTCTCTTTCCCTCTATCTTTTGTTCTTCCTTGCAATCTTCCCCGGTCTTCCGTGTTCAGTAATGTTCAAAATAATTCAAAACCCATAGCCCTCATATTTCTGCAGGAAAGTTTTAGTTTCTCCATCTATATTATATGATTAATACCCCACTCTTTAATCATGCCCACCCGTCCCCAAGCCACCTACCACTAAGCTGAGTGATCCCCTTCCTTCT
>NW_007735323.1:15602-18408 GCF_000696425.1 Galeopterus variegatus | reverse complement strand
CTTCTCTGATGAAGGGCATGGGTTTCAGGCATCCTTCCCCCATGATCTGTGTCAGTGTATATTTAGACTCATTACTTAAACCTAATATGAAAAATCAATGGAAGAACTGAGATTAAAAAGTATATACTTTGCCAGTTTCTGCCAATGGTGTGTTTGCTGTTGTCCCTATCTTTGATGTTTTCTTTTGAGAAAGACCAACAGGGAGGATTCAACAGCTAAGGGGAAGGGGAAGGTGACATGAACATGGAGTCTATTCTCTTTTGCCCCTCTATTTTACGTTTCAGCTGCTGGGAAGAATTAACACTATGCAGGGAAAAGACAATTACTAAAAAGAAGGAACATTTGGAGAGGGAGTTGAAAGAGGAAATTAGAGAAGGGAGGTTGCTCCCCAGTAGAATAGGAAGATTATTCTAGCATCAGTGGGCTGTGAGGAAGAATGCATGACTTGATAAATAAAACAAACTGTGTCAAGGAGACTTGCTGAAGAAGAGCTTCTGAACCAAGATGGGCAGTAGGAGTATATGAAAAACAGAGACAGGAGAGTGATTGGTGGAGAATCTTATGAAGGCTGAGATCTGGGTTTTTAAAAAATCTGTAGAGCACTTTCCTGGCAACCAAGTGCTCTTCCATTTTGTTAGGAGTGTGGAGAAGAGAGAATATAACATTGACTAAATGCCCACTCTATGTCAGGCATGGTTATAAGACACTCCCAACATTATTTCAATTTTAATTAAAGCCACTGATGGAATTACATATGCTAGCCACAGTTTTCGGATGAGGAACCTGAGAGGTGAAGAGACAGGATTGGAACCAGTTCTGTCAGAACACAAATACCCTAAGTGTTCCACACTGCCTTGCCTGGAATAAGTTATAATGGAAATACTGCCTTCATGAAATTCCTTATTTCTCCACACCATCAGAAACCCTAAATTCTTGGGGGTGGGGTTATAACATAAAGAGATTAAGTGACTTTTACATTTTTCCCTACTTTTAAATTTTCCTCAAGAAATGTAATGCTTTCATTAAAAAGACATCAAATCCTTTTTCTGCTATGAAGAAAATAGTACCACTAACTGACTCAGTACATTGGCAACCTGGTTTCCGAAGCTAAACTGTATGCTGCCAAATCAATCTAAGGACAAATGTATAAATCCTTGGCAGAAATGTGAAGTTTAGGGACCATTAATTCAGGGATTACTAAATTAGGCACATGTACTATCTCATTTAATCCTCCAATAGCTCCATGAGGCAGTAACACCATTTTAAGGATAAACTGAGGCTTAGAGAAGTTAAATATCTTGCTTAAGGCTACACAGCTGGTAAGAGGGTGGGACAAGGTTAAAATGCAGGACCTTGAGTAGGAAGTCTGTCTTCCTGGCCACCACACTCACTGCAGGCTCCTTTAGAAAAGGCCTAGAGGAGCAGAAGTGTGATCATGCAAGTTAAGATTTGTGAGCACTGTTAACACACTTAGTACATATGCCACTACTTTTGATGATGATGCTGGGTCCTATGGAACATTCGAGAAAATGCTAGGCAATCTTTAGTGTGGTACAGGTGAAAGAGCAAAAGAGGATTCAAATACTCTAGTTTTCCTTAGAACATCTTTTCCATGAGGTATCCTGAAACAACCAACCAACCAACAAAACACCAGGGTGGTGGTTCCAAAATCAAATGTTAGTAAAACACCGAATACCTCCTCTTAGAGAGTGACACATGCATATTACACATTATAGACTCTAAGAAGTAGTGCAGTCAAGGATTCTGCTTCACTTTAACCCAGAGTTGCCCACAAATTACTTGACGAATGTAACCTTTATTCCCTTTAAAGCATCATTACCCTATCCAAGCCTGCAGAGCATGCCTCGGGGAACACCAAAACTCATCTGAGGGATGTCCAGCTAGCTCTGTGGTCCTTTGTGACTATGAACATGAGTCTGTGTGTGTACAGGGATAGAATCCTGGACCTTGGTGTCATCAGCACCATGCTCTAACTAACTGAGCTAACCAGCCAGCCCCTGAACACAAATCTGGAGGACTTGTCATTCACCCCATGGAGGCAGGAAGGACCAGATGATCAGTGTGAACATCTACTTTGATCTGTGTTTGAGTTCTCCACAGCTGATGGGAACTGGACCTTTGCATGGGGCCATGTCGCCATTTGCCATTCCATGACAGGCTGTGCCTTACAAAGTCACGATGTGACCAAACACACTTTAAATAAGTTGATTCATGAACCCAAGGTTAAATCACTTTATAAAGAGGAAACATCTGCAGCAGAATTTCTTCTTTCTCTGGGGAAGGGTGAGCCCTATTGTCTGTATTTTGCCTTACTGTTGATATTTGATATTTCCATTTATATGATGCTTATAAATAGAAACACCCAATCTCTGTAGTTAGCAAATTCATTAAATTCCTACAAGCAATTCCTATTGGGGTGTGTGTTAAATCTAGTGTGGGGCTGTAAATAGACTTATGACTGTATAAGTTCTTTGCTATGTAGAGAAAAACAACTTGGAAAAGTGAAACTAAAAGTCTCAACTCTCCCGGCGTTGATTCCAAATTCCAATGATTACTTTGGGGTGGGGGGACTGCTGGTCAGTAAAGGGATCCCAACCCTTGACCTTGGTATTATCAGCACCATGCTCTACCAAGTGAGCTAACCAGCCAGCTCCCCCAATGATTACTTTAACTAATTACTTTTAAATAAATGGAATCACACAGCTTTTAAACCTGGAAAAAACTTTGGAAATTCTCTACCCCAAATTCCTCCTTCACAGATGAGGTTGGGAAGCTTGAAAAGGTT
>NW_007735323.1:12716-14880 GCF_000696425.1 Galeopterus variegatus | reverse complement strand
CTCTTCAACTCTTCTCTTCAGATTTGACATTCCAGTGTCACTTTAAGGAGTTACTCTTTAGGTCACTGGCTATGATGAAAGACCGTGCCTCATTTGCTTTTCTTTTGTATTGGTGTAGAAGGCAAGTCACGTGCAAACTACCTGTATTGCAGGGAGGCTGCACTCTTGGTTGTCCTCTACCTTGCCCTTTTTACCTACCCACTTCCCAGGACTTGCTCTCACCCTCTCCTTCAAACAGTTGTCTTTGGAAATGTGTCTGCAACTTCCCAAGCAGTCTGGGATCCAGAGGAAGATGACTCTTGGTTTAATAGAGTTTTTCCACAGTGTCTGAATTTGCCCCAACGGTTTGGAAGGTTGGAAAACTAACACAAAGTAAACTGCCATCGCCCTTTCATCAGGTCTGTGTTGCTTAAAATATGGAAGAATTAGGAAGCTCGAAGGAAGAAATAAGAGCAGAAACTCCACTTGGAGTACTTGCCTACCCCTGAAAAAGTTGAAGGCTGTTGTTGGTCAAGGTCTGAATTTTCCCCTTGTGAGTCAATCTTAAGTCATCTTCAGACATCTGATCAAAGAAGCATCAGAGGAAAATACTAAATTGGGTAGCTGCATTGAAGTCAGTATCTTGGCTCATGGGAGTCGGTGAAGAACGTGATTTTTTTCTTTGGCCCTGGGTGATCACAGTGGGAGCCCTTTATAATGCAGGAAGCTCTTCTTGCGTACAAGCGTTCACCCTTTTGTATTTCTCATTCCTCAGTAGACATTCTGTGAAGGGCAGGTCTGTTTTTTCCTTTCTAGCACTTATTCTCAGAGCCCCCTAAGTACCCACGAGGGCCGTGTTTTTAATAGGAGGGTGACGTGTAACCTGCCCGTGGGTGCGCCGGGAGGGTCCCCCGGGGGCAGCGCCCCACCTTCCGGAGGGCAGCATCCCGGTGGGGGTGGGGGCCCANCCCAACGGTTTGGAAGGTTGGAAAACTAACACAAAGTAAACTGCCATCGTTGCCCGTTCATCAGGTCTGTGTTGCTTAAAATATGGAAGAATTAGTTAGTTCTAAGGAAGAAATAAGAGCAGAAACTCCACTTGGAGTACTTGCCTACCCCTGAAAAAGTTGAAGGCTGTTGTTGGTCAAGGTCTGAATTTTCCCCTTGTGATTCGCTTTTAGTCAATCTTAAGTCATCTTCAGACATCTGATCAAGGAAGCATCAGAGGAAAATACTAAATTGGGTAGCTGCATTGAAGTCAGTATCTTGGCTCATGGGAGTCGGTGAAGAACATGATTTTCTTCTTTGGCGCTGGGTGATCACAGTGGGAGCCCTTTATAATGCAGAAAGCTCTTCTTGCGCACAAGCGTTCACCCTTTTGTATTTCTCATTCCTCAGTAGACATTCTGTGAAGGGCAGGTCTGTTTTTTCCTTTCTAGCACTTATTCTCAGAGCCCCCTAAGTACCCATGAGGGCCGTGTTTTTAATAGGAAGGTGACGTGGAACCTGCCCCTGGGTGCGCCGGGAGAGTCCCCCGGGGGCAGCGCCCCACCTTCCGGAGGGCAGCATCCCGGTGGGGGTGGGGGCCCAGCTTTGATCCCAGGGCACCTCTTGTCCCTGGAGACNGTCCCCCGGGGGCAGCGCCCCACCTTCCGGAGGGCAGCATCCCGGTGGGGGTGGGGGCCCAGCTTTGATCCCAGGGCACCTCTTGTCCCTGGAGACGCCCTGCCAAGCAGGTACGTGGAGGAAAAGCGCGGCGCGCTTTCCGGGACGCCAAGAGGGGGTTTGGGAGCGGGACGGTGGCTTTGGAGTGGCGGGCCGTGGGAGCCCGCGAACACCGGTGGGCACAGCGAACTCACTAACTGGGCTTCTCCGGGAACATCAGGCGGGGTCCACCGGCTCACGGGGTTTCTTCCTCTAATATCCATCCCTGAGCAGAGCAACCCCATTTCTCCAACCTCATTTCTCACCCAAACTCGTGGAGACGCGCGGGCGCAGGGGTAGGAGAAGTGGATCCGGAAAAGGCCAGGCCCCGGCGGCAAGATTCCTCTAGCGCCGGTCCGCGGCCCGGGGCGCCAGCCCAGCAGCCCCGGCCGGGTCCGGTCCCGTGGGGCGGAGACCCGTGATAGAAAGACCGCGGCGGGGCTCCCCCCGACCGCTCGACCTCCCCTCGCGTTGCGGCCCA
>NW_007735323.1:9942-10998 GCF_000696425.1 Galeopterus variegatus | reverse complement strand
CTGCAACCTCTGCCATTCCGACCTCGATTAGGGCAGGGCGAGACGCGAGGAAGGCCACTTACTTAGGGGAAACTCACTCTCCCAATCTCTTTTTCTTTGCTTTTCTTTTTAAAAAGACGCCTTTATAATCTTCCGAGAATTTCCTAATTTCTTCTCTCACCTGCACTTGTATGTGTGGGTGAAACTTTAATTTGTCACCCTTTCATTTCCCTTTGCCCCAGGCTCTCAATCCAGGAAGGGAAATGAAACTGGAGGACTTGGAGGGGTTGTTATTGGAAATTGTGGAGTTGTTAGATTGCAGAGGAGAATGTTTGATTCATGTTTTCAGTGAGTTTAAAAATCACGCCAGTCATTCCAATAACTACTTAATACGTGTTTGAAAGGGTTCTATGTAATGTACGCTCTTTTTCCACTGTTACTATTAAAGAGAGGTTTTTAAAGGGTCATGCAAGAATTGATCTCTTGGAAAGGATGGACATATTTGCTGAAAGTAGCCTGTGCATTAATGGTGATGGAAGGAGTTTAAAAATGGTGTCCTACTGCCCCTCCCTGCTTGGAAGGAGTGCTAAAAGCAGATGTCCAGAGTGGAGACAAACCTACTGCTCCAGGGAGTGGTCAGAAAAAGATTTTGTAAAGGGATTGTTATGGAGCTANGGAGGCCCAGGCGGCCCCGGCCTGGGAGTGGGGAGGGCGGACGGCCGAGAGAGGGGCACGCCGGCAGCTGGAGACCCCGCAGCCTCCCGCACGTCCCCGAGGGCTGGCCCTCCCTCCCTGCGTGACAGGTGGGCCTGGAGTTGGGGAAAGTTTGGAGCCGGCGATGGGCGCCGGGACCAGGCCCCATGGGTCCTGCTTCCCGGCTGTGGGCTACAGGGAGGATCCCAATCCAAGGCCCGGCTGGAATGAGACGGAGCGGATATTTCCTTAACATGAGTTGACATTAAATGGAATAACCGCCGGGGCGTCATTTTCCGGGCCAGGCCTGGGGATGGAGGTTTGGGAAACGTTGCGGAGACCTTGAGGTTTGGGAGAGACTGCAACCTCTGCCATTCCGACCTC
>NW_007735323.1:7047-7779 GCF_000696425.1 Galeopterus variegatus | reverse complement strand
CACAGCCTAGTTTTTCTTTTTCAGTAGAAATGATGGAAGAATTGCATAGCCTGGACCCACGGCGGCAGGAATTATTAGAGGCCAGGTTTACTGGAGTTGGTGTCAGTAAGGTGAGTAAAATGATAATGAACACCATTCATAGTCTAATTTAAGCACATTTAAAAAATGATTAAGAGCAATTTGGGTTGACTGTACTGATAGCTTGCAGGGGAGAAGGTTTGGTTGGCTCATGGTTGCAGTGAACTTTTAAATNTTCTAATATAGGAGAGGTTTCCCAAGGGTCTTGTTGCAAGGGTACTAACAGGATGTGTGTCTAGATTCTATGCCATATTTTGTTAAAACTTCTTAGTCATTCAGAAAGAGACTGTTAATTATAAGGCATTGCGTAGTTTCATTACTCTGGACTTTTTGGGTAGTTGTATGGTAGAGTATTGAAAAATCTGCCTCTGCAAAGTCTGTCGGTTCTCCAAATCTGCAGTTCAGCAGATTCCTCCTGATTGCACCCCCAGACTGCTTTCTCATGCCTCCTATTTTTCCTTCTTGTTCACTGTTTTTATTTTTGTTATGGGAGCATAAAATAAAATCAAGCCTCTATTAATGGGCAGGTTTGAAGTTAAGCAATGTTACGGTTTCCTGTGCATCCTTCTGTACTTGCTGGTCTACTCCTCTGCTCTTATAGGATGATTTTAGTGCAATATGTAAAACACTTAAGATTTTAATAAAATATGTAGA
>NW_007735323.1:1380-5307 GCF_000696425.1 Galeopterus variegatus | reverse complement strand
ATACTAGTAGGAGAGTATTTCTTTTTCTGTAACAAAGAGACTTGAAAAAAAAAAAAGTAAATTATTCTGTAGTTTGCAGAGCTAGGAAGAGGAAAAGAAAATCTCCATTTTGTATGACCTTTTTTTTTTTTTCACCTGCAAAACATTGTATCTTTCACACCATTGATTTGAAATGAGGGTGGTGTAGGGGCAGTGATACTAGGAGAAGAGAGTGCTTTTGGAAAAACTCCTCTTCCTAGCTTTGAATTCTCATTATGGGTCATAATTTCCCAGTGAGGATATCACTGTGCTGATGACAGCTTTCAGTTTTGCAAAGATCAAGAGAGGTTTCAGCTCTTGCTGCTCCAAATGGGAGAGCAGAGTGATGTCCCTGTGATGGTGCCATCTAGTGGGACTGGTGGAGCCTCATGGGCTGTCTTTGAGTTTCTCCTAACTATTTGTAACATTTTCAGTACTTTTTGATGTCCATAGAAGGAAGAAAGTCAGTGCCACTGTGGATTCTTTCCTAGTGGACAAAGGTGTTGTAAGTAGCTAGTCTTTGAAATTCTTGGATATTATAGATCTTCTGTTGTTACTTTAAGGTTTTTATGTCTGCAAGTTAGATATACATCANTCTTTCTTTAAGCGCTGGATAATCCACTTCTAGTAGTGTGAAACCGACTGTATCTTGTATTCATATGTATTCAATCAGGAACTGCTGCAGTATATATTCCCTACTGTGCACTCTTGACAGTTTAAGTACAGATGGTCTCCGATTCTGGAGACTGTGTAAAGTAGGTGGAATTCTACCCTTGCATGCACTGTTACCTGTACGTAGTTGAACATGAATGCTAATATAGTGGCAAATACTTGTAGTATGTGCCAGATGCTATTCCAAGTACAAGAGAAGCAATAAGAAGTGAATTTAGATCTTTTATAACAGGGATATTGGTTAACAAATGTGTTCTTAACTCACTGGATTAATGGACATTCTCCATTCTCTTTATAATCCATACTGACTGACTCTCCCTTTCATTTACTTTAGTATTTATTTGATTCTTTCCTTATTTCACAGGAAGTCGAGTATCAACTCAAGTCTCTTCTTCCTCTGAAAATTCTCAGGCGTTTTTCTGCTCCTCTTGTTACTGCCTTAATCTAGACCTTCCTCCTTCATAATTGTAATAGTCAGTCTCTCCTACCCGCTTATCTTTCTCTACACTATCACCAGTTATATTTCTAGGAATTACCAATCTTTTTTTTTTTTTCCTTTTTGTCTTTTTTCGTGTCCGGCAACGGATCGCAACCCTCGGTGTTGCGCCCGCACCTCGCTCAGCCAGTGAGCGGCCGGTCTGTATGTGGGATCCAAACCCTCGGCAGGAGCGCCGCTGCGCTCCCAAGTGGCGCACTGTAGCAGTGTTACCAATCTTACTGTGTTACTCCCTTGCTTTAAAGGCTCCCCATGGCCTCTTTTAGTTTGAAAGTCTTGTACCCTTTCTCTGCGTATATTGGTTACCACAGAAATTACAACATGTAGGGCCGGCCCGGTGGCGCACTGCTACAGTGCACCGCTTGGGAGCGCGGTGGCGCTCCCGCCGAGGGTTCGGATCCCACATACAGACCGGTTCCCGCTCACTGGCTGAGCGAGGTGCGGGCGCAGCACCGAGGGTTGCGATCCTGTTGCCGGTCCCGGTCCAGTACGGGCGCGACACTGAGGGTTGCGATCCATTGCCGGACACGAAAAAAAGACAAAAAAAAAAGAAAAGAAATTAGAACATGTATCCTTAACTTATCAAAAGTTAATGTTAGGGCCGGCCCGTGGCTCACTTGGGAGAGTGTGGTGCTGACAACACCAAGTCAAGGGTTAAGATCGCCTTACCAGTCATCTTTTTTTTTTTCCTTTTTGTCTTTTTTTCGTGACCTGTAATGGGATCGCAACCCTCGGTGTCGCTCCCGCACCGCGCTCAACCAGTGAGCGGACCGGTCTCTACATGGGATCCGAACCCTCGGCGGGAGCGCCACCGCGCTCCCGAGCGCCGCACTCTACCGAGTGTGCCACTGGGCCGGCCCAATCTTTAAAAAAAAATGTACCCATGTGAAATCTGGAAGGTGGAGAGGAGGTAGAAGCCATCCTCTACAGAAACAGACGTGCATGCTCTAGGGGCTAGCCGGACTCTACATTCACCACCCGTCACCAGCCTGGGGACCATGGCGCTGTAATGACGTCAGCAGTGGTTTTCTGACTTCTCTGATTCTCTGGAAATCAGCTGTGGTAAAATAACAATCCTTCACACCACCCCCCAACTTTCACCACCTCAAGCTGCTCCAGTAATAAACACTAATTGCCTGTATAAAGTCCCTTTTTGTTTGAAATACCTAGAGTGATTTCTGTTTTCCTGTGTGGTGTGATGGAAGAAATATGTATGTGGTCTCTGGCTTCTGGTACAGAGCTCCTAAAACCCTTCTAACTTCCTGAGCAATGGGGTATTAGGAGCATCTCCTGTTCTAACATTTGGTCTCTGTCCCCAGTCCTGACAGAGAGCTCCTAAGTCCCTTGGAATTTCCTGGGTGACAGGAGTCCCTTGTTGGGGACTTGGCTCCCTGTGATGTGTGCAGCTGCATGCACTGCCTTTTGCTCCTTGCACTTCATGCTCCAGAATACCAGCCTGCACGCAGTTCCAGCACACCCCTAGGTTTCATGCTCCTCTGCCTTTGTACTGTCTAGAATGCCTTTCCTTCCTCTTCTCAGCTAAAAAGCCTTTGTTCCACTTCTCCTGCTCTGAGCCATCCCTTACATCTACTCCTTTCCAGCTGACCAAGAGCTGAGCCACGTCTTGGTCCACTGCCACTGTCCTAACACATGGTCTTCTCAGTATTCAGATGTCTGTCTCTCTTCCCAGTCTATGAGCCCCTTGAGGAAAGGGCCTCTGTCCTAGTCATCAACTCTTTCTCCTGCACAAGG
This sequence comes from Galeopterus variegatus, assembly GCF_000696425.1. NCBI lineage: Eukaryota > Metazoa > Chordata > Mammalia > Dermoptera > Cynocephalidae > Galeopterus > Galeopterus variegatus. The sequence continues at coordinate 2,369 of NW_007735323.1, read as the reverse complement.
CATGGTGTCTGGCATATAACCCAGGCCCAGCTCAAGGTCGCTCTTTTTCACGGGCTCTCCCTAGGTCGCCTGACCTTCTCTCCTCTGAAATGCTACATTTCTTTTCTGTATCATATTTGCCCTACCCATACATTGCCTCATTTCATCATCTTTCAAAAAATGTCTCTCTGACAGGTTACATCAGAAACAGTGAGAAGTTTTACTCATTTAGTAGCTGTTAGCCTTGTGTCCATCTGTCTCCATCAATCAGGTCTTAGTTAAGAGCTGGTCTTCTGAGCTGTAGTTTGCTCATCAGTAAGATGGAGACAGAGGCAGCCCTTGGCAGCTGTGTTTTGGGCCACCTGGCCCTGGGCACCCCTCCCCTTGCCGGGCTACAGCCAGGAGTGCATTCCTGGCCCCAGGAGGGACAGTTCACCCACAGGCTGGCCAGGTGAAAACTATGGGCTTAGGCAGAAACTCTGCCCAATCTAGGGCAAGCTGGGCAAAGCAGAATCTCTCTTGGGAGTTTTAATATAGAAATAGGGTAGGGTAGCATTTGTGACTAATAATAATTTTACAAATGCCTCAGACAAGTCAGCAAAGGGTGTCTTTCTCCAGGCAGGAGCAAGTGGTGTTAGAAAAGCACAGGGTCTCAGACCCTGGAAGGGGTGCACTCCCTTACTAGCCACATCCCACCCCTCCCCTTCCTTATTCTCAGGAGAATCCATCTGGAACACAAGCCCCGGCATCTCATTTCACCTCTCCCCTAGAGCTGTAAGCAGCAGAATTCCAACTACAAAGATGAGTGGTACTCAGGAATGACCAAACAATGTGAGAAAGCTAACTCCATTAGGGACAGAAAACAAACCCAAACAAACTTAAGAGCTTAAAGTCAATGAATCAGAGTTAACAGAGAAAGCACAGAGGACTTTAGGCGAGCAGAATTAATATCCTCAGACAGCTGTAAGCCTATAGTGCATCCATGAAAAAGAATCAACTAAAGATTATAC
>NW_007735323.1:0-380 GCF_000696425.1 Galeopterus variegatus | reverse complement strand
GGGCCTACCCAAGAACTGTTCTGGCTTTTGCTTCCCTTAGTCTTGCAGTAAAGACTGGGAACGTGCTGGGGGAGAGGGTGTTGCACTCTTGGGGCCCTGAGAGTACATCAAAGACCCCGACCTCAATTTGAAATTCACCACTTTAGAAGGAACAGCAGTGATGGTCAGAATGTGTGATGGGGACACCAGGTGATGTTGGGATTGATTTGTCTTCTCACCTCGGTTAGCTAATTGTTTCTTATTTTCATGGAAATGATGCAAAAAGGAAAAACAAATCAACATGCCCAACAATGTTTATAGTAACCCTCTTCGTAACTAGAAAAAGTTGGACAAAACCCGATCTTCCTATATGACTTAACAAAACCGTATGGATATACTAC
>NW_007735322.1:78370-79778 GCF_000696425.1 Galeopterus variegatus | reverse complement strand
TGACAAAATAAAAATTTAACGAAAAAAAAAATGTACTGTTTATATTATATCTATTATCACTAACCTGCTCATTCGAGCCTTGCACCCAGTTTCACATGTTGGTTTAAGCAACTACGATTAGAACTCCCTCATTCTTTTCAGTAGTTTGCTGCAAATCAGTCCACAGTAAATTGGATTAAAGAGAATATAATTATAAAAAATGGGAGTTGTAAGTGACCCAAAAGAACATTCACTCCAACTTCCAACCTCTGCTGGAATGCCTCCTGCATTGGTCAACTCCATATCAACATGGATGAACCTCCTAAATGTGCTCTTTGTTCTCCCAGAGACAATCCCTCTTCTGGTTTATGGTAGTGTAGGCAAGAGAGTATCCAACTGAAAAATCTTTTAACCTTAAATATAAATGAGAGGTCAAGTGGATGTAGTGCAGGAGGACAACAACAGCAGCTAATAACCTTTTCTTGGTGGCAACAAAAACCTTTCCAGGTACAAGAGGCCTCATGCCTGAACATCACAAAGTTCCTCTGCATTTCTGTGAAATCTTTAGGTAAAAGTATTTGGTGAAACAATCGTTCTTTATACTCTAAAAGTCATTTTCTATTCCTCCAAAACTGTAGTAAACTCAAAAAAGCCAGTATTTAACTCTAGCTTGGAGGCCAGAGATGGCATTAAATAGTGATTAACAATTCCCTACTTTTTGTGCTCCAAGCAGTTGCAGGCTTATGTTCTGTACCATACATGGCTGCCTATTACCTGGGGGCAGTTGTTAAGGATATATGCATATTTACTTTAGTCACCAGGTTTATATGTGATAATGCCAGCCCCTTTTTCAATGAAGGTAGAGAAAAAACTTGAAGATCTTTTCCAGATTATTTACACTGCTCTGATAATAATATAAACAAATGTACCCAAAGGTGCTTTGTGAATCACAACTATGCAAGACGAGAGTAAGAAATTTCATTTTACTTAACCTATTTCTAATGTTCCTAATTTTTAGTGAGGTTCATTTCTTTTTTATTGGTTAAAAATTTTCCCTATGGAGCAAAGCCTCTAGATTCTAACTTTCAGAAGAACTAAAGGTCACAGGAGAAACAAAGGAGAATGAATATATGCAAAAATCATAGTCCAAGAAGACCAGAACTGCACAGGAGGCCATGCTTGCCTCGAGCTCAGATGCCTTTCAAATGTGAGGAGCTAACGCCACAACAACTCCAGCTGGTCAAAATAAATCAGCACAGAGAAATCCATTGTCTGGGATCTCCCAATTCAAGAAGCATCTGCACATTGTTTTATCTGACTCTCAAAACAATTGAGAGAAGAACACAAGTATCAGTAACAGTTTTCACAGGTGAGAAAATATAAAACACAGAGAGACTATTGAGTTGCCTGAATTTGCTCAGCCAGAGAC
>NW_007735322.1:74152-78169 GCF_000696425.1 Galeopterus variegatus | reverse complement strand
GGTGAGAAAATATAAAACACAGAGAGACTATTGAGTTGCCTGAATTTGCTCAGCCAGAGACCCACACTGGCCCAGGGTTCCCAGCACAGTCTAGATGTTTCCAGGAAACTGAAACAGGAACAGGAAACATGAGAAAGGAAATGGAAGTGAATTTCCCCTGTGAGATCATGCTGGATACACAGGCACCCAGGGTGCCCTAGTTGGCTTGGGATAGGCAGACCATGAGAGCAGTGATCCTGCCACACGAGAGCTATGCTTCAACCCTGGGGAGGAGGTTCTAAAGCCTGCAGGGACCTCTGCTTTCCATTCCAATTTGTGAAGAGCTTGAAAGTCATCACTTCTGTTCTCAAAACAAGAAAAAACATCTCAAAACAAAACAAAAAAAACCAACTGGAGGCCGATTTAACTTAGCTCCTTTTACCTGACACATCGTGTCCGGCCTTCAACAAAAAACTATGAGACACGTTAAAAGGCATGGTCTGAAGAAAGCAAACCAGACTCAGATGCACTATAGTTGAAATTATTAGACAGAGAATTTAAAATAACTATCATTAATACGCTAAGGGTTCTAATGGAAAAAGTGGACAACATGCAAGAACACATGGGTAATGTAAGCAGAGAGAGGGAAACTCTAAATAAGTGATACAGGAGGTGCTCAGTTTCCCGGGGCTCAGGTTTCAGGACACACCTCTGGGTTTCCAGCCACTCTCTGAGGTCTCAGGCCCCCTCCTCTGGATTCTCACCTGGAGGAAAATTACTGTTGCCAGTTAGACCTATTTTCAGCACCAACAGGGAAGATGAGATCACAGGGTGCTGGCTTACGCCAATCCAGTGGCTGAGCATGCTCAATAGAGAGCACAGAACATTCTTGAATATGCCTGGTGCATGTGATAGGGTCTGACCAATGAACATGCTCCAGGAAGGGACTGACTGAGCATTTGTAAGACTAAATGTTACATAACTGTGAGACACCCCCTTAATTGAATATTCATTAAATAGAGAAACTATAAAAGTTAAATCCCAGTAGAAGGTGGGGTGGTTGCTCACTCTCCAGAGGCGACCTGCATTTCCCTGGCTGAAGTGTATGTACTTTACTTTGTATCAAACTTACTTTCAGCAAGAGGCTGCTCACTCTCTTGAGCCAACCTGCACTTTGTACTGAACTTTAAGTATGTTTTTCTTGCTTTGGTATCAGACTTGATGTCTGTACTGAACTTACTATCATATTAGACTTGGTGTGGTGTCCTGCCCAGTCTCTGGAGCATGCTGCACTCCCTCTGTGGAACCTGTACTTCTTATCTGTTATATTAAACTTGTTCTCACTTTCTGCTGTGACTCTGCCCTTGAATTCCTTCCTGTGGAGGAGTCAAGAACCTGGAAAGAGGACAGGATGGGTTTAAGCCAACTATTGGGCCCCCCGGACACTACCTCCTACATCATAAGGATCAAAAGAAAATGCTAGAAACCAAAAACACAGTAACAGAAATGAAGAGTGCCTTTGATATGCTCATCAGTAGACTGGATATAGCTTAGGACAGAGTCAGTGACCTGAAAGATATGTCAATAGACTGCCTCATCTGAAAAGGAAAAAGAAGAAGAAACAGCACAGAATATCCAAGAACCATGTGTCAATTCTAAAAGGTATAATGTACAAGTAATGGTAATACTAGGAAAAGAAAGAAAGGAATTTAAGAAATATCAGAAATAAAGACTGAGAATTTTCCAAAATTAATGACAGACACTAAACCACAGACACAGGAAACTCAGGTAACACCAAGCAGAATAAATAGCTTAAAAAATTGACAATTAAGCATGTCATATTCAAACTACAGAAAACCTAAGACCAAGAAAGGATCTTAAAAGAGGCCAGAGGAAAAAAAATACCTTATCTGTGGAGGAACACAGATCTGACTTCTCTTCAGAAACCATGAGAACAACAATAAAGTAGAATGGAATATTTAAACTGTTGAAAAAGAACCAATAACATAGAATTCTCTATTCAACAAAATTATCCTTTAAAAATGAAGAAGAAACAGACGTTCTCAGACAAACAGAAATTGAAGGAATTCGTTGTCAATTGACCTGGTATGCAAGACATGTTAAAAGGAGTTTTTAGAGAGAAGAAAACTGATATAGGTCAGCAACTCAGATCTACGTAAGGAAAGGAAGAGCTTGAGAGAAGGAATAAATAAATGAAGGTAAAATAAATCTTAGATTTTCCTTATTCTGAATTCATCTAACAGATAACTGTTCAAAATAATAACAGCAACAGTGCATGTGGTGATTACAGCTTGTAGATAGGTGAACACAAATAAAACTCCCTGGATGGTATTCCTGGCTCCTGAAAACCCAGCACATGGCAGCTACCCTTTTTCTTGATACTAAGACAGTAAATCCAAGGAACCTGCCCTCAGGCACCAAAAGGCCATTTGCGTTTTCCCGGTGCTTATGAAAACTCCTTTTCTTCTATGGTTGGTTTAACTACAAAAATTCTAAGTAAATCTCACATGAGGAATCACAAAGCAAAACAAAAAGCAATGGTGCTTTGGAGCTTAAATTATTTTCCCCTAAAGTGAAAATTTTACACTCTATGAGGTCTCTTCCCATCCCCAACTTTCAGAAGTCCAAGTCACAGATATTCTCCCTCTGTCCCCTCCTCCGGTTCCTTTCCACAGGGACACACATGCCGATGGAGTAAATGGTGCATTTTCTGGCACTCTGCTATGGGTTCATTCATTCAGTCATATTTTCGTCTATTTTTTTTTTCTATTTTAATAATAGCCAACAGTTTTTAGTGGTACCTGTACACTGGGCATTCTTTTTATCATTTTATATACATTTTCCCATTTAAACCTCATACACCCCTTTGAGGTAGGTAATATGATTATTATTACTGTCATTTGAGCAATGAGTAAACTGAAGCCAAGTGTATGGGGCTAGAAAGATGCAGGATTCCACCCCCACCTCTGGGACCTGCAATCTCACCTCCTTCCATGTGGACAATACTTCTCCTATGAGGGATGGAAAGGCCCCACGCCTGGCAGAAACCCATGTGCCCAGGCAGAATGGATCTGCAACACAGCAAACCTGTGCACTCTCTCACCTCTACCTTGGTCCACAGTGACCTGGGTCTACACAGGGGCTTGCCTTTGCAGGCCTCCAGGCAATCTGACTGCCATCTCCCAGCATCCAGCAGACACCCTGCCTGATGCCAAAGTGGCCCATTCATATACTCAGGATGAGCTCTGCTGTCTCAGGAGCTCACAGTACAATGGAGAGGACCTGAACCCCACTGAGGGTGGGAGACTTGGAAGTCACGATGCTCCTACGAGAAGTAGGTACAGGCAGAGCCTCAGCTGTGCTTCTCAGACACTGCATTACCGCACCCCAGAAACTGGCCGACAGCAAAGGATTTGAGGGAATGCCAACATAACTGACAAAACCCAATCTAGAGAATAAAAAAAAGACAGATGACACAAGAAAATGTGTGCTTAAGACACATTCATATGCAAACCCACACAAGTTGTTAAGAATCCTCGTAACATACTTATATAAGGCTCTTCTGGACTCGTCCACCTACGGGTGGCCTTGCAGTTTTCAGATCCCCAGAGATTCTTTAGAGTGCTAAGTGCTGCGAAGTGTAAATCTAAAGTTTCAATTATTTTTAAGCACAAGGTTAGAAAAATGTTTCTGAAGAAATACATTATCCTACTTAAATAACAGTCTATTCTAAAAGTGTAAGCCTTTCCTTATCAAAAAAATGTGATTTTCCTCTGAATTTTTTGGAAATAAACATTACATACATATGCTTTAAAAAATCACACCACTGAACCTCTGCTTGAGAACCAACTTTTTTGGAAAGAAGCAAAGTCTAAACAGCAGGATATGTTCAGTGACCAGCTAACTTCCTAAGCCTGAGCACAAAGGCCAGCCTCCCTCCCCTGCTGGGAACAGCCTCTTTCTCCCTCCCCCTATTCTCCCAGGCACTGCTCAAGTCCTGCAGGGAAGTAGGACCTT
>NW_007735322.1:66546-74105 GCF_000696425.1 Galeopterus variegatus | reverse complement strand
ATGCTGCGAAGTGTAAATCTAAAGTTTCAATTATTTTTAAGCACAAGGTTAGAAAAATGTTTCTGAAGCAATACATTATCCTACTTAAATAACAGTCTATTCTAAAAGTGTAAGCCTTTCCTTATCAAAAAAATGTGATTTTCCTCTGAATTTTTTGGAAATAAACATTACATACATATGCTTTAAAAAATCACACCACTGAACTTCTGCTTGAGAACCAACTTTTTTGGAAAGAAGCAAAGTCTAAACAGCAGGATATGTTCAGTGACCAGCTAACTTCCTAAGCCTGAGCACAAAGGCCAGCCTCCCTCCCCTGCTGGGAACAGCCTCTTTCTCCCTCCCCCTATTCTCCCAGGCACTGCTCAAGTCCTGCAGGGAAGTAGGACCTTAGATAACACGGGAAACAGGGAGCACATATGCCATTCTATGCCCACTTTCACCTGGGAGGCTCCGCTTTCTCCCCAGCCTGAGAGGGTGTGCAGAAGTCTAGACCGAGAAAAGAAACAGCAATGTCTCGAATACTCCCCGTCCAAGCATTGTTTGAATCACTGACCTGGTAAATCCACAAGCCCTAGCTGGCTGAAGAAAACTGGTCTTAATATAAGCTCCTGAGGACCAAGCAGAAACACGGTGCTCACATGCATTTCCCTGTGTGCACTGTCTCTGCTGCACATCTCAGGGCCTTCATCAGGGTAGGTGCCCTTACATGCTTTAATTTTCCCACTGAATTACAGATCTAGGAAAGCACTTAGAAGCCATCTGGCATTTCAGCTCATGTCACCTCCTTCATCACCTGGGAGCTGATAAGGGGCACAGCCCATCACCCAGCAAGCTCCATGAATCACACCCCCAAAGCAGACCGAGACAGCCTCCATCCAATCTGCAGAAGAGACAAATGCAAATGAAGCTGCCAGGTTAGCCTCTCTGACTGCCAAAGAAATGTCAACCGATTATCCCCAGGAGGAAAAGAGGACAGATGGATTGCCATGACTAATGTCATTAGCCCATTTGCCCCTGGGAGTTAGAAACAGGGAGAACATGCAGGAGATGTGCCCATAGACATCACCAAGGTTAGGCTGGGCAATACTGAGGCTCGTTTCTTGCTGAAATTTGCATTTATTCTTTCTTACACACTCCCCCATTTCTTTTGTGAACTGGCTGTGAATGCCAGAGTGAAATCTATTAGAATTCAATTGAGCACTGTGTGACCACACTCAGGGAATCACAAAATAACACATTCATAGGGTGCTGCTCTCTGAATACAGACAACGTAGTGACTGGGGACCCACAACAAAAAAAGGAACACAGCCTTAAAGGGTCCAACAGGATAAAAAGAAAAGAGAAAAATGAAAAACATGATGAGAAAATATGCATCCAGGAGAGAAGGAGTGAAAGAGAGTGATGAGGGAGGGGAGGGAATTCATCTCTCCTGATGGGAGACAAGCAGTATTTGTGGACTAATCCTCTCTCTTCCAGGCTCATTACTGCCTTTACCCTGCACCTCCCCAAAGGCTGCTGCCTAGCTTGTGCTAACAGATGCATGTTTATTCTTCTTACACTCAGCTGTCTGAAACTTCATCTGTTAAAATGTTGGTTTTAGGGACTGTGAAAAAGAAAGTGATATAGTAAATCTGACTCAACAATCACAAAAACATAGCACTGACTTGTGAGTGAGCTATGTGGAACCTATCTAAGTATGACATAATTGCCAAATTTAGACCAAAAATTAAAATTTTAATAAGCTAAGAAAAAAAGGAATGTATTCTTCATACAATGTGATGAGTTTTGAGTTTACATCAAGCTAATACATCAAAACAGTGGAAAAAGGAAAAACAGACTCAAAAGTCAATTGAGAAGCAGCAATACAAATATTAGAGAAATATTTGTCAGAGTTCTAAAAAGAAACTTCCCAGGCTGGTAATAGTGTCTGCTTCCACCAGAACAGAATTCATAGGGTATAAGGTGGAGTACACAGAAGGTCTTGCCTGGTAGTAGGGCATGATTACACTTAGACTGAGCAATGCTCTGGTCCTGCCTAAACAACGTCAGCAAGACCCAGAAGGACAGACTGTTTCCAAGTAACCTCACTGCGTCCCAGAACTAAGCACAAGCATATTTACAGGAAGACAAGAATATCCAGCACTCAGCAAATTAAAATTCACAATATTTGGCATCTGGACAGAGATTACCAGGCATGTGAAGAAGCATGAAAATACAACCCATAATGCCAAAATATATCAATGAATCAAAATGGAATAGACCCAGATCTTTTTTTTTTTTAAAAAAGTTAGGATTAGCAGACAAGGACATTTCAAAATTATTATAATTCTATTCTATATACTCAAAAAGTTAACTAGAGACATGGAAGATGTAAAAAGAAAACAATAAGACTGAACTTATAAAAATAAAAGTGAGAATGTCTGAGGTGAAAAATACACAAATGGGAATAGTAGACTAGACACTGCAAGATAAAAAATTAGTGAATTTGAAGACTTAGCAATGAAAATAACTCAAAGAGCAGAAGTTGAACTGAATGAAAATGGAGACACAATGTATCAGCATTTGGGGCTGTTACTAAAGAAGTACTTAAGAAAACTTACAGCCACAAAATGTCCATTATTAGAAAAGAGGTTTTTAAATCACTGTTCTTAGCTTCCACCTTATAAAACTGGAAAAAGATCAAATTAAACCCAAGTAAGTAGTAGAAGAAGAAGAAGAAAAATAAATAAATAAATGAAGATCAGGTTAGAAATCGATGAAATAGAAAAAAAAAAAGCAATATAGAAATATCAATGAAAGTAAAAGTTGGTTCTTTAAAAAGATCAACAAACCTTAACCAGACTTATAAGGAGAAAACAAAAATTACAAACACAGGGAATGAGAGAAGTCATATCGCTGCAGGGTCTATGTTTGTTAAAAAGGAAAACAAGAGAACGTTATGAACAACATAATACTGACATATTCTATAACTCAGACTCTTTAAAGAAAAACTGTCAAGGCTGACCTAAGAAACAATAGATAACATGAATAATGCTCTTCCTAGTAAAAAATAATAATAATTTTTAGTTAAAAATCTTCCCACAAAGATAATTTCAATGGTAAATTCTACCAAACACATAAGGAAAAATTAATATCAATTCTATGCAAACTCTTCCAGATAACTGGCAACTGGGGAATACGTTCCAGCTTATTCTGAGGTCAAAATTACCCTGACATTTGAATCACAAAGAAATCACAAGCAAACTGTAGATCAATATCCCTCAAGAACATTCATGCAGAAGTTTTAAACAAAATTTTGGTGAGTCAAGTCTAAATACATAGAAAAAAATAATACATCTTTACTAAGTTAGATACATACCAGCAATTCAAGGTTAAGTTTAACATTTAAAAATCAATCAATATAAATCAACATATTAACAAAAGAAAAACTGTATGGTCATCCCAATACACATGGGAGAAAAAAAATTGGACAAAATTCAACATCCATTCCTCATTTTAGAAACTCAGCAAACTCAGAATACCAGAGAACTTTCTGAAGTTGATAAAGAGCATCTATGAAACCACCACCACAAACATAAATAATGGTGAAAAGACTAAAATCAGGAACAAGACAAGGATATTGCTCTTGCCACCTCTTTACAACACTGAACAAAAGATTCTAGCAGGTGTAATAAGGCAAAAAACAGAAATAAGGGCATCCAGTTTGGAAAAAATGAAGTAACACTGTCTTTATTCACAGATGACATAAAAATCCAATGGGATCTACAGAAAAGCTACTATTACTAACAAGTTTAGCAAGATTTCAGAAAATAAGAAGAATACACAAAAATTAACTTTATATACTAGCAAAAGTGCGAAAATCCAATGGGACCTACAAAAAAGCTACTAGTACTAGTAAATAAATTTAACAAGACTGCAAGACTGAATATACAAAAATTAACTTTATATACTAGCAACAGTGCAAAAGTCCAATGGGACCTACAAAAAAGCTACTAGTACTAGTAAATAAATTTAACAAGACTGCAAGACCATATGAATATACAAAAATTAACTTTATATACTAGCAACAGTGCAAAAGTCCAATGGGACCTACAAAAAAGCTACTAGTACTAGTAAATAAATTTAACAAGACTGCAAGACCATATCAATATACAAAAACCAACTTATTTCTGCATACTAGCAATAAGCAATTGAAAACTGCCATTAAAAATCTTTTACATATGACAGCCTAAAAAAATAAGAAATAGAGATAATTATGACAGATACGTTGAGTATTGTCTTTACAATGGACACCAGCACACATCTGAGGGAAATTTTAAAGGACCTAAATAAATGGAGAGATTTGCCACGTTCACAGATTGGAAAATGCACATGGCTAACATATCAGTTCCCTGTGAAGTAATCCATATACTCAAATCAATTTCAATCAAAATCTCAAAAGGCTTTTTTAAAAATAGAAATTGAAAAAAATATTCTAAAATTCACATGGAAATGCAAAGCACCTAGCATAGCCAAAACAACTTTTTAAAAAGGACAAAGCCATCCAACAAATGCCACCTTATTTTAGGAATTATTTTAAGGCTATGATAATTTTTATAGGGTGGTATTGGCATAAATATAGACAGACAGATCAATGAAATTGAATAGTATCCAGAAATAGACCCAAACGTGTATGAACAACTGATTTCAAAGAAGGTAGTGCACTAGAGAGAAAACTTTTCAGCAAATGCTGCTAGAATAAATTGATATCCACATATCCAAAGGCCAAAAAAAAAAAAAATCCATGTGCAAAATAAGAACTTCAATTCATACTTTGTATTATATACAAAAATTAAGTGAAAATAGATCATAGACCCAAACATAAAACCTAAAACTATAACATTCTAGAAGTAAACATAGGAGAAATCTTTTACAACTGTAGGTTAGGCAAAGATTTCTTTGATTTTATACCAAGAGCACAATCCATATAAAGAAAAACTGACAAATAAGACTTCACCACAATGAAAAACTATTGTGTTTTTTGAAAGATACTGTTATACTGTTAGGAGGATGAAAAGACAGCTTGTGAGAAAAGATTTGCAAGTCATCTATCTAATAAAGAACTTATATCCAAAAATATAAGGAACTTCCAAAATTCAATAATAAGAAAATAAACCACCCCATAAGATAACAGGCAAAAGATCTGAACAGACACTTCACCAGAGAAGATCTACTCCAGCCAATAATCACATGATCATATGCTCAACATCACTTGCCATCAGGGACATGCAAATTAGAAGCATGTACATCTATTACAATGGCTAAGAGTAAAAAGACTGACCACACCAAGTGTTGCCAGGGATAAAGAAGGCCTGAAATACATGCTGCTCATGGGGATATAAAATGGTACAACCACTATGGAAAATATTTGGATTATTTCAGAAAAAATTAAATGAATGATTACCATATGATCCAGTCGATACAATCCTTGGCATTTACCTGGGAAAATGAAAGCATATGCCTATACAAAGACTTGTGCATGAATGTTCATAGCAGCCTTCCTTATTTAATAGCCAAACCTGGAAACAGCCTTAGTCTGTTCAATCTGCTATAAAAAAAAAATACCATAAAATGGGTGACTTAGAAACAACAGATATTTATTCCTCACAGTTCTGGAGGCTGGGAAGTCCAAGATCAAGGCTCTAGCAGATTTGGTGTCTAGTGAGGGCCCCCTTCCTGGTTCAAAGATGGCTGGTTTTTTTTTTACTATAACCTTACTCAATGGAAGGGGCAAGAGACCTCCCTCAAATCTCTTTTATAAGGACACTAATGCCATTTGTGAGGGTTCCAGCTTCAGGACCTAATCACCTCCCAAAGGTCCCACCTCCTAATACCATCTGTCTTAGTCAAGTTTGTGCTGCTATAACAGAATACATGACACTGAGTAACTTATAAAAAAAACATAATTTTGTTTCTTCACAGTTCTGGAGGATGGGAAGTCCAAAGTCAAGGCACCAGCAACTGGTTAGGGCTTCCTTGCTGTGTCCTCACATGGCAGAAGGTGGAAAGGCGAGAGAATCCACTTCCTCCATGAAGCCCCTTTACAGGGCACCTAACTCCATTCACAAGGGAGGAGCCTTCATGACCCAATCACCTCTCAAAGGCCCCATCTTAATACTCTTATACTGGCAACAACTGAATTTTGAAGAGTACACATTCAAACCACAGTACCATCATGCTGGGGGTTAGGTTTTCAAAATATGAATTTGGGGGAGACATATACATAGCCATCCCAGATGTTCATCAACAGGTGAAAAAATACACAAGCTCTGGAATACCCATACAACAGGATACTATTCACCAATAAACAGAATGAACCATTGATACACATTCAAATATGGACAAAACTTCAAAAATATGCTGAGTGAAAAAAATCCAGACAAACAAGAATGCATACTATTGATTTTATATGTAAAACATTCTAGGAAATTTCAGTCAGTGCAGACAGGAGATGGGGAGGGACAGGGCTACAGAGCAGCAGGAGGAAACTTGGGGTGATGGCTCCTTGCCTTGATTGTGGTGACCGCTTCATGGGTGCCCACTTATGGCAGCTTATGTATGTCAATCATGTCTCACAAAACTTAAAAAAAAAAAAAAGAAAAAACAAAGAGTACTTGGTTTCCCCACAACAAGAAAGATGTTAAACAAAACAAATGCCCCACTCCACTCAGTGTTAGTGCCTTTCAATCAAAAGACATTTCAGGTTCTGCCCACCTTCAAAACTCACAGGGTCTCAGCACAAAAACTGAGCTGGGACAGTCCCTGAGGCAGCATCCACTGTGTGGGTAGAAGCAACTCAGACGTGACAAATGCACTTATTCATTAAGTCTTCACATTACAAGAGCCTAGAACACTTTCCCTGGAAACTAAGACTTAGCTGTTATTTTCAAAAAGCCAGGTAATATTCATTTAGGATTTGGGAATCTAAGTTTTATTTTTTCCTTGTTCCTTTTTACTTTATGGCATGATATGCTTTGTTAATATGTTAATATGTTCATTCCTTCACCAGGCATTCACTTAGCACCTAATGTGCACAAAGAAATGTACTAACTGCAATTAGGAAGAAAAAAAGTTTGCTCTTTTTTTCTGGTGACATTAGTGTTAATTTGGGGGGGAACAACCTAAGTTACAACAACTAGAAAATAAGAGTAAATGTATGATCAGAGTAAACATAAATACTATGCGCAAAAGGACCTCAAAGTAGTACAGGAGTGAGTGAGAGACAGTCATCAACAAGGGTTTTCTCAGAGGAAGATAATGTGTTCATTCATTCATTCATCCATCTGTTCATTCATTCAACAAAGATTCTGTAAGCCAGTATACATTAAATCTGTGTCTACAGATACTCTGCATAAAACAAAAGGGATTCCCAGCCTCCTGCTCATCCTCCTCTGCCCTCAGGGAGTCTGTGACCAAGGGAGGTGGACGTTTGGATGGGAGTGAGGATTTGTATTTGAGAAGCAATGCTGAGGCTACAACTACGTGCTGGCCATTGTGCTGGGTGTTGGAAATACTGGGAA
>NW_007735322.1:61096-66531 GCF_000696425.1 Galeopterus variegatus | reverse complement strand
TTCATCCATCTGTTCATTCATTCATTCATCCATCTGTTCATTCATTCAACAAAGATTCTGTAAGCCAGTATACATTAAATCTGTGTCTACAGATACTCTGCATAAAACAAAAGGGATTCCCAGCCTCCTGCTCATCCTCCTCTGCCCTCAGGGAGTCTGTGACCAATGGAGGTGGACGTTTGGATGGGAGTGAGGATTTGTATTTGAGAAGCAATGCTGAGGCTACAACTACGTGCTGGCCATTGTGCTGGGTGTTGGAAATACTGGGAAAGTTGGGAATGTGGTTTCCACCTCAGAGGCACCCTGAGCAAGAGGAAAGAAGCAGGGCATTGCAGATTGTACCTGTGCAATAAGTGTTTTAACAGAAATGTATGAGATGCCATGAAATCGTAGGAGAGAAAGCTTGTGTGGAAGCCAGAGAGCTTCATGGAGAAGGAGGTATTTGCACTGAAAACTGTGGATGAACTCCTCTGCCCTCAGGGAGTCTGTGACCAAGGGAGGTGGACGTTTGGATGGGAGTGAGGATTTGTATTTGAGAAGCAATGCTGAGGCTACAACTACGTGCTGGCCATTGTGCTGGGTGTTGGAAATACTGGGAATGTTGGGAATGTGGTTTCCACCTCAGAGGCACCCTGAGCAAGAGGAAAGAAGCAGGGCATTGCAGATTGTACCCGTGCAATAAGTGTTTTAACAGAAATGTATGAGATGCCATGAAATCATAGGAGAGAAAGCTTGTGTGGAAGCCAGAGAGCTTCATGGAGAAGGAGGTATTTGCACTGAAAACTGTGGATGAAGTTCTTAGTTAGAAGAGCAGGACAAGTATGTTCCTAGCAATTTTTTTGTATGGATATTATGAGATAAGATTGGAATTAAAGGGCCATTACATCGTCTACATATAGGACAGATGGCAAGATCAGAAACAGGGAAAACAGCTGGGAAATGACTACAGAAGTCCAGGCAAGAAATGGCAAGATGTTGAATTAAAACGGTGGCATTTAGGGTGGAAAGGAGGGTAGAAACTTCTGAAGTATCTAGGATACTGAGTTGCTCAAAGTCAATGTTAATCACAGATACAGGCTGAGGGAGGGCGAGGGGTCAGTGCCAAGCCTCAGTTTCTGTCTTAGGTTATAAAAAGGCAAGCACGTGGTTTCAGGAGGAAGAGGATGCAGTCACTGCTGGAAATGGTGCATTTGAGATGTTTAAGGCCCAGCCACACTGTGACATTATGATGTTTGTATATTGGGTTCTGTCAATGGCTCCCTGCTCATACTACTCTCTGACCTTCTCCTGCCCCTTTTTCACCTGCTCCTTTTTCTTCCTGAGGCTGGAAATGCTCTGACCTACCTTAGCTGATTGTGGGTTATAAGACTCCAATTCCAGGAGGGGCCCTGCCCCATGACTGGGAGGATAGAATGCTGCACAGGGCAGTCAAGAAGAATCTGAAGAGGTAGGCCTTGCTGGGTTTCCCCACCCAGGCTGTTAATGTCAGATCATACCCTTTGTGTCCAATCGCATTTCTACACAGTTGTCCATGCTTCAATCATGGCTATGTAATGAAGCTTCCAGAACAATCCAAGACCACAGGTTCAGGGAGCTTCTGGATAGCTGAACACGTGGGGGTTCCTGGAGGGTGGCACCCACGGAGGGTATGGAAGCTCCACGCCCTTCCCCACACCTCGCCTTGTGCATCTCTTCATCTGTGTCCTGTGTAATTCCTTTATAATAAACTGGTACAAGTAAGTAAGTGTTTCCCAAAGTTCTATGAGCCACTCAGCAAGCTATCTGAACCCAAAGAGGGGGTCATAGGAACCTCAATTTATAGCCAATAAAGGTAAAACAACCTGTAGCTTGTGGTGAACATTGGAAGAGGGGGCAGTCCTGGGACTGAGCCCTCAGCCTGTGGCATCTGACACTATCTCCAGGTAGATAATGTGGGAATTGAACTGGAGGCCACCAGCTGGTATCCATTGGAGAACTGCTGGCTGCTTGCCAGTGGGGAGAAATCCCTACACATTGGGACACGGAAGCCAGTCTTCTGTGTTGTTGAGTGTCGCTGAGTAAGAATATATGGAAAAGCCCTTTGGGGTGTGTGTGTGTGTGTGTGTGTGTGTGTGTGTGTGTGTGTGTGTGTGTGTGTGTTTCCACACAAAGCAAGACAAATTTCCTAGCTGCAGATGTAATTAGGGTTCACTGCCATGGACTAAGGTGTCAAATGCCAGAAGAGGATCCAGTCCTATAAGTTTCTCAGGTTTGGCAAGTAGGTGGATGTAGGCATTTTAGCATGAAGAGCTTCAGCATAATGATAAGGGCAGAATGTACAGTAAATGGGAGGATGGCAGAGGAGGAGAGGAAAAGAAAGACCTTGGAAAACAAGAACTTCCAAGAAAATTCTTAAAATACTAGTATTCCCAGATACATTCCATGAGGAAAAAAAATCCTCACTTTCTGTTAGAATGTTTATCTTTTAAAGGAAGAGAGCAGTGGATTGTCCCACTAGACAGTCACCCTCAAGAAGTGTGTGCCACATCCCCATCCCTACTGAAGAAATGATCGTGCAGAAGGAGAGCATGAATCCACAGGTGGCATTTACCACTAACATCAAGCTCACCTGTTCACTAACTCCTGCTGGGTACAGATGCGGATCAGGTAGCACCAAGAAGAAAGCACCTAACAGATGCCAAGCAGTGTCAGGCAGTGGGGCAGAGGGAAAAATAAAACTGGCCCAGTTCCTACTCTCCAGATGGCAGCCAGTGAGAAAATGAGGGCAGGTGGGTGACAACTGTTTCAAAGGGAAGGTCCCAGGTGCTGTCTATACCCAGAGGGATAAAAGAACACCCCAAAGAACAATGACACTCAACCCCAACATGAGCAGGAGCTATCATGGGACAAGAGTGCTGCAAGAGTGTTTCTGCAGAGGAGACAGCGTGTGCTGAGCCCTGGTTGGCAGAGAGCATGGTATCCTCTTGTCAGTGATTGCCAGCCAAACTCTACAATCTGCTGGGGTTCAAATCCTGGCCCCACCAATTACAACTGCGTGACCTTAGGCAACTAACTTTACAACTAACTTTTCTACACCTCAGTTCCCTCCCTTGTCTATAAAATTAGTACCTATTTCAGAAGCTGGTTGGGAGGATCAAGCAAGTTAACATACAGATATCACATACCTGGTATGTGTTATATTGTTATATTACTATTATTACACATTTTGATATTTTATACTGTTTCCAGGTAAAATTAAAATATTGGTTATTCTATTCTGCTAAAAGTGAACAATCATATGGATTGTTTTTTACTTTTACAAAACAACTTATTGAGAGATAGCTTATTTATAAAACAATCATCCATCCTAAGAGTACAGTTCAATAATTTTTAGTAAATGTATACAGCTGGGCAGGCATCACCAAGATCCTGTTTTAGGAAATTCCATCACCCCCAAAAGTTCCCTCATGCATTTTTGCAGTCTTTCTCCATCATCTCCCCCAGCCCAGGGTAAGCCCTGATCTGCAATCTTTCTACATAAATTTGCCTTTTCATTGGAAATGGAATCGTACAATATGTGTCTGGCTTCTTTCATATAACATAATGTTCCTGAGCTTCAGTGATGTTGTTGCATGTACATTCCCTTTACTGCCAAATAGTACATTGTACGGAGAAGCCATATTTTGTTTACTCATTCATCAGTTGATGGACATTTGGGTTGTTTCCAGTTTGGGGCTGTTATGAGTAATGCTGCTATGAACATTTGCACAGAAGTATTTGTGTGGGCATATATTTCTCTTGGGCAGACACTTAGAGGTGGAGTTGCTGGGTCATATGGTAACACTATGTTTAAGTTCTTAAGAAATTGTCAAACTGTTTTCCAAAGTGCCTACCATTTTACATTCCCACCAGCAGTGTATGAAGGTCCCATTTTCTCCACATGCTCACCAACACTTGGTGTTGTCAATCTTTTGGGGAAATAACAATATAAACAGTTTGCCTATTTTTTAACTCTGTTGTTTATCTTATTATTGCGTTATAAATGTTTTTCTATATACTTGACACAAATCCTTTATCAGATATATGCTTTGGAAGTATTTTCTCCCTGGTAGAGGGTTGTCCTTTCATTTTCATAGTGGAAAAAAACACTTTGACTTTTACCCGCATCTCTCAGTTCTCCTGGAAGCTGTTTTGTCATCTGCCTTCATCTCAGCATACTTTCTGCCTCACGAGCTCTGACTATAGTCTGCCAATACCTTAGAATTTTTTTTGGTGTATTCTATAAAGTTCAAGAAAATTTATTCCAGAACAAATCTAGACCATCATAGAGCCAATGCCTCTGGCAAGTGGATTCTACTCTGCATCATTTTGGAATGATGTCATTGGCCCATATGTATGTAGAGGAAGCTTTCTCTTTCTCCTGGCAGCAGTGAGCTACATAAACCACCTGCCGCAGGGGGTCATATGCTAACGGAGAAGAAAGTATAGAGAAATAAACAAATGATTAAATAATGCAATCTTGATACTTCTCAAGTCAAGAAAATCATAGCAACAGGGGAAAGAGTGACTGGATGGAAGGGAGCAGCTATTTTAGACATAGGAAGAGCTCTTTGAGGAAGAAGCATGTGAATATAAACTTGAATATTGACTCAGAAAGAGCTTAGTGCAGATCAGGGAAAAAGCATGCTGGGAAGCCAGAAGCACAAGTGCAAAGGCCCTGTGGCAGGCAGAATTTCCCAGACTGGTGAAAGAGCAGGGTGCGCTACATGGCCTGAGTGGGGGGGACGCAGAGGGGGAAGTCAGGGAGTGGAGAGAGAGGCGACAAAGGGAGGAAATAAAAAACAGGGAGGGCTTTAAAAAGTGAACAGGAGGTATGATTTACAGCTGTTAGAAGAGGGGAGAACAAGAGGAGAAGCCAGGAGGCCCGTTAGAAGGGTCCAGATGGAAATGACGAAGCCGTGGGTGAGAGAGGACTGGATCTGTACAGATGTTGCTGGTGGCGCTCTGTAGGGTTCTCGAAGTAACGAGGAATAGAGAGTAAGGGGAAGCCAGAGGCCCATGACTCGAGCTCTGCTTTGGAGATTCCCCATTTGCGATGCTCAACCCCCCAAGTGATCATTTATGTGAATCTGGCCCTGGGGAGAAGTGAGGGCTTGCATAACGTCTGTACTGTTAACATTGTGCAGATGGCATTGGGAAGACCAGGAGGGAGAGGAGAGAGAGTAGAGGTCGGGGTCACTGCGCCCACGGCGCGACCTCGGGAAGGTGGGGGGCAGGTTCCCACGAAGAGCAGCGCAGACGGCCCCGGGGGCACGGAAGGACACGTGGGCGGGGGCTGTGGCTGCGGACATGGGCGGGGGGACAGTGCGACCAGGGCCGCTGAGGAAGCGCTCCCGGCCCCTCGCCGACGGGCGGGCAGGGGCTGCGCGGGGCGGAGGGGACGGGGCGCAGCTGCG
>NW_007735322.1:56985-60096 GCF_000696425.1 Galeopterus variegatus | reverse complement strand
TGGCAGGTCAGGGGCCGGCCCGGAGCGCGTCGCCGCCTCCACCTGGCGCTGGGCACAGCCTGTGCGCCGCGAGCACTCGCCCTCTTTCCTGCAGGTGTGCTGTGCCCCGGAGAAACAAAAGCAAAACAGCTCAGGCGAGGGGCCAGAGGAAGAGAACCGCGGCACGGGAGCCTGCGGCCAGCTACTGCGGCCGGTGGAGGCCGAGCGGCCGCCCGGCGACGGGGTCCCTGAGGTCTTCGGGTGCTTCCTGAGGCTGGCTTGCGGGCTGGGGCTGAGGCGGCCACCCTGTCAGAGACTGGCTGGTTAGAAAACTCACACACACCAGCAACGTGGACAAAGATGAAAAGAAGTCACCTGTCATCCCATTCACGCATCACAGACGATGCAGTCGAGGAAGGTGTGCAGTGTATCTAGGTGTGAGCCTGGGCAGATTCCCTAACCTCTCTCCCCAAGCCGCGGTGACTTCACTTGTAAAAAGAGTTTCAGAAGAGTCCCCTCCTTTAGGGTCGTTGCGAGGATAAAGTGAGATGATGTATGGAAACTGCCTGGTACAGTGTCTGAAATACAATAATCCCCCAATGACTGCTCATTATTATTGTCATCATCACTGCCAGTAATTACTAAACTTGTGTTGGATATCACCCAGGACTGTCCCTGGTTCACAGGGACATGAACATGAGTCGAATACAAATATGAAGTCCATGTAGAACATGATGTTCTTAGAGGACACACCAAGGATAGGAAAAGAAACCACCACTCGCCTCAAGGGAAGATAAAACACATCCCCAAAAAGCAGCGTGTGAAAAATTTGAAAGCCCCATAGCAGTTCGGTACAAAACAACATAGTGCCGGTTAAATGTATATGTGCTAAGGGCACACAGACAAGATAGCCAGAGTGTCAGCAGGGACCAGTGCAAGTTCCCTGAAGCCCAGGTCGGACCAGGTTTGAAGGACCAGCAACTCTGGACTGGGCAGAGCGTGCACTCTCCAAGAGCAGCAAGCTTTTGTAATTATCGCATCGTTGAATGTAGGCAGGAAAAAATGTGGGAGACTTGGGCTGGTGATTAAAGAGGTCAGAAAAATCTGAAAAAGGGAAGGAAAAAAATTGTGCAAAGCTATCACTTCTGGGCTGCAAAGTCAAGTTTGAGTCTGGAAGGTCCTTGGGAGCCTCTCTAAGAACTGAGCAGAGGGCCGAGCAACAGAGGCAATGGCTAGAGAATTTTTCTCTGCAGCTGCGTGTGGGATGTGCTACATCCCAGAAAAGAGAGGCAAGAAACCCATGGGGACGTAATAGACTTGCACAAAGATGCCACATTATGACAATAAGCCCTTAAATGCCAAGTCAGGAGCTAAAAGGATATGACTTAGCATTTGGTAATTATGTTGAACAAAGTATGAAATAGTAAAGCACTTATGAACTTAATTCTCCTACCAGTCCTGAGCACATAGAATATGTCCTTGAGATGAAAATATAGATAGTGAAATGCTAGAAAGTGTTATTAATGTGCATGTAGTGGGTTGCACTGGTCCTATGATAATATGTAACATACTAATGGTAAGTAGATTACTCTGATGTCTTCATTGCCTGAGTCATCTGTTGTTGCTTTATGCACAAAATCAGTTACTTCATTAGTAAACCATTAAAAAATGTTTGTGGTCTGGCACATGGACGTTCTTTATGCAACCTATTTATAATGTATAGAATGTGACCTTAACATTCCATAGATTGCTTTAAAATTTCCAGACTTGCTACATCTTCTGGACACAAAAGCAGAATGCATAGGAAACAAGCCATAGTAAGACCATAAACCACTGTGGAAACACAGGCATGTTTTCGATTAGAATGGAAAGCTGAGCTGTGCAGGAATTCCCCACACCTCCTGAAACAAATACACCCAACTCAAGCTGCCCATGAGATGATCAATACCCCGACTCCAGGGAAGGAGACAGAAAAATCTCATCTTCTGAACGTAAGACTGTGATTGATTTTTCTCCTAAGGGCCCAGAGGGTACAGTCTGCAAATAGCTTTCAGCAACTGAGTGCCACATGCTGATCCTCTTCCTACTAAACATGGCTGTGTGTGTGTGAAGGGGGTGTGCTAGGAGTGGAGGTACAAACCCGCCCTGAGGAATAAAGGAAGCACATCCAACAAAGCAGGTAGGATAATGATCAGTGTAGCTGACACGGTGTGTACAAGTTCCTATTTTACAGAGACAGCCACAGGCTCCCAGAACCCCTAACTCAGCCCTCTTCTCTCGCACCACGGCACATCCAGGTCACTCAGAACTAAGATCTTGTTTCTCTAGTTCACCATCCAGTAACTAATTCATGCCATGAGGAAAATATGCTCAAGGAGTTTGAGCAATGTGTCTAAGGTCCCCCAAGTGGACACAACTAAGTCACTCTTCTGTTGTCCCAGCATTGAAACCTATAAACTATCTTCCCTGACTTCTCGCAGCCAGCCTCACATCAACTTGCAGATCCCATCTCCCCAAGGGCCCTCCTATTGGTTATCACTGCCACAATCAACTCTCATCTGTTCCCTTGAGAACCATCCAGCTAATTGGATCACTGCCTCTCTCTCTCAGTCCATCCAGCTCACAGACACCACATGGACCTTCCAGCTCTGACATCCATCGCATGCCAGCCCAGCTCTTATGACATGACTCCAAAGCTTCAAAGTCTGTGTAGCGCTAAGGCCACATATCCTAGCACTCTGATTACTTAGTCATTACCATACCAGTAACATGCTGTGCATTCCAGGGGAAGATGCTACCCCAAATTCTCCCCTTGTCTAAATCATGCCTACCCAACAAGGCTCAAAGAGAACTAGAACTGCACATTTTCTTAAGATGGACATTCAGATCTGCTAATCGAATGGGATCTTTCTCTCATCCCCTCGCTCCCTTCCTCCCTCTCTCTCTCTCTCTCTCTCTCTCTGTCAGCATTCACACTTTTCCTGAGGTTCTTATTTGTTTTCCATTGTATTTTTTCTTCCTCCTGTTAGAGCAGACACCACTTACAAGCAGAGCTAGGTCTTAATCTTGTAAGTCTAGCATTTGGTCTTTACCAATAAGAGCTCAACAAACATCTGGCAGATGGCTGCAATC
>NW_007735322.1:41042-55479 GCF_000696425.1 Galeopterus variegatus | reverse complement strand
AAGGGGATCTCAACCCTTGGCTTGGTGTTGTCAGCACCATGCTCAGCAAGTGAGCTAACCGGCCATCCCTATATAGGGATCCGAACCCGTGGCCTTGGTGTTATAAGCACCGCACTCTACCGAGTGAGCCACGGGCCGGCCCTGCAAATTAATTCTCGAAATTAAATTCACTCGGGAAAATGATTTCTCCACGAAAAATCGTATTAATCATCAGTATACGAGGGTACTTCAAAAAAATGGCAAAATAGAGTTAAAAGGATACGAATCTTTCCATAAACTTTTTGAAGACCCCTCGTACCTGATAACGTAATCATAAAAGAGCACTTATTGTGTGCCGAGTATATTCCAGACACTGCTTTAAGCCCTTTCCCTGCACGATCTCGGTGAAGCCTCACTATAGTCCCCCGAGGCGGTATTGTTCTTTATCCCCATTTCAGGGATGGGAAAATTGAGGCCCGGAGGTCGCACAAGAGCAGGTAAACGATGGCGCCGGGATAGGCCCTGGACTGCCTGGCTCGAAATCCGGAGCCCAGACCCACTGTCCCAGGGTGGGAGGGGTGGTCCTTGGGGACTTGCCAACCCGAATGCGGCCCACGCCCGCCCGCCCGGCCCAGCGTACCGTGTACAGCGTCAGGTCCACGTTTCGCCACAGCCACCGGTCGTCCACCAGTCTCTTCCAGCGGTGACAGACCCTGGAGGAGGGGACCCGACGTTAGAACAACCCCGACCCCTCCGGGACTTGATCCGCAACGCCGGGTGCGAGCCCAGCCCGGCCCTTCCTTCCCGGGATGCGAGGCCGCACCTGGAGATGCGGATCCGGTCCCGGACCGGAAGGTAAGAGAAGATTTCCAGCAAGACCGAGTCCGGTAGGTCGCCGAGTGTCGCCATGATCCCGCCTAAACGCACTCCCGCTTCTGGCTAAAGCGACGCCGGGTCGAGGCAGGTAGGGTGATGGCCCCGACCTCAGGTAGCAGGCTGAGAAGTTCGACTTTTCTCTCGCGAGGACGTGGTTGTGGCCCGGGCTGGGGACAAGGACCAAGACTGTAAGGCAAGGCTAGGGCGGGGCTAGCGGGTGGCAGAGCGAAGCTGGGAGAGCGAGGCTGGAGCGAGGACCAAAACCAGATAGCAAGGCTCGGGCGGGGCGAGGCCCAGGGGGCGGGGCTGGGCTGGGGCGGGGCGAAGCCCCGGCTCAGGGCGAAGACCAAGTTTAGAAAGTGTGGCTGGGGCGGGGCGACGCTGGTACAAGAACCAATCCCAGAAGGTGTGGCTGGGGCGGGGCGAGGCTCGAGAGGCGGGGCTAGTACGAGGGCCAATCCCAGAAGGCGGGGCTGGCGGGATGAGGCTAGACTCGGCAGGCGTGGCCGGGATCGGGAGGGGGCCTGGGGGCAGAGTCGTGGAAGGACCAGTTGCCAAGGATGGGGGTAGGGAACAAAGATCAAGCCGGGGAAGCGGGGCTGGGGCGGGACGAGCGACCACGAGCGGAGGACGTGGTAGAGATCTCTACTTCTTTACTTAATAGTGCTTTTTGATGACTATGTACGAGGACAAATTTGTATAAGTGGAACAGCTTTTCCAAAGGGCCCGCGGAATTTTCGTTTTGATGGATACGGTCAAATTGTTCTCCACAGCGGTTGTCTGGATTGACATTCCCACCAAAAAAATACTCATATATCACTCATTTTTAATATGGCAATTCATTTTGTTTTGTTTTGTTTTGCGGCTGGCCAGTATGCGGATGTGAACGCTTGACCTTGACGTTATAACACCGCACTGTGACCGACCAAGCTAGCCGGCCAGCCTAGAAAATGTAGCAAAAATGTATTCAAACATTCCCATACTGATGGGCATTCAAGTTGCTTCCAGATTTGCTGTTACCACAAACAATATTGGAGCTAAGCATTCTCTTATAGATATGTATGCTAATCTTTTCATGAACTTTTTTTTTTTTTAAGATGACCGGCAAGGGGATCTTAATCCTCGACTTGGTGTTGTCAGCACCACGCTCTCCCAAGTGAGCCACGGGCCGGCCCCTTCCATGAACTTTTTGAAGTACCCTTGTATATTATATATGTGTGTGTGTATCATGTGTTTTTATTTCTATAGGATAAATAACCAGAAGTCAACTTGATGAGTCAAAAGACGTAAGACGTTTCTTTTCTTTCTTTTTTTTTTTTTTGACAGCTGGCCAGCATGGGGGCCAGCATGTGGTACAAGGCCATGCTCTAACCAACCAAGCTAACCGGCCAGCACTAAAATTTAATTTTGAATGAGTTTTGCAAAATCACTCCCTTGGGCCGGTCCCGAGTGAGCCCTTTCCCTCCCACCCCTCGCCCTGAGAGTGCGCTGGGCCACAGGTTCAGATCACTTGGGCCGGTTAGTTCACTTGGGAGAGCGTGGTGCTGACAACACCAAGTCAAGGGTTAAGATCGCCTTACCAGTCATCTTGAAAAAAAAAAAAACACTGTATGCTCACACTTATCCATAAATAAACAAAAGGTAAAACACTATGGTTTTGCATCTATCAAATCAAGAAAGATTAAGAAGTTTGAAAATACCCACACTAGGGCCAGCCCGTGGCTCACTCGGTAGAGTGCGGTACTAATAACACCAAGGCCCCGGGTTCGGATCCCACATAGGGATGGCCGGTTCGCTCACTGGCTGAGTGTGGTGCTGACAACACCAAGTCAAGGGTTAAGATCCCCTTACCGGTCATCTTTTTTTTAAAAAAAGAAAAGAAAAGAAAATACCCACACTAGACTTGGTGTGAGGAAATAGACCCTTTCAAACGCTGCAGAAGAGGTTTAGGACAGAATTGATGCAAACTCTTTGAAGACAGTTTGTCAATATCAGAATGCACCCTCTATTAGGCCTCACAATCCCACTTCTAGGATTTCCAGATTTCAAAAAAAATAAGATAGGTATTTTTGTGCTGTTTGGGACAATCTCCCGGATACGGTTTACTTTAAAAAAAAAGTACGGAAAAGTGTGTATAGTTTGATTCCATATCCCAATAAAATTCAAACAATTTATTGTTTCACTTTATACATAAAGGCCTGTATAAAAACCAAGTTGTTTCTTTCCTCTGACATAAATTAAAATATTGTCTGTTACTTCAAAATACAAAGTCCCTAGCTCTATTAAAACATGTTATGAACATCTGAAAGGTTTATCATTTTTATGGGAGGCTCCAGATCACACGTTTGAGGATACAGACACTATCTCTAGACAATGAAACTTTTTTTTTTTTCCTTTTTGTCTTTTTTCGTGTCCGGCAACAGATCGCAACCCTCAGTGTCGTGCCCGTACCGGACTGGGACCGGCAACGGGACGGTCCGGCAACAGATCGCAACCCTCAGTGTCGCACCCGTACCGGACTGGGACCGGCAACGGGACGGCAACCCTCAGTGTCGCGCCCGCACCTCGCTCAGCCAGTGAGCGGGAACCGGTCTGTATGTGGGATCCGAACCCTCGGCGGGAGCGCCGCACACACACTGTAGCAGTGCGCCACCGGGCCGGCCCATAGACAATGAAACTTTTAATGGTAGTTGCCCCTGGGGAGGGGCTGGGGGTTTGCAGGGTATGGAGACCACATGCTTCTGTACTACCTTTTATATTGCCTGAATTTTTACCATGTGCAAGTATTACCCTAAGAAAAAAAGTTCTGGACTGCCCAACTAGCCCAGTTGGTTAGAGTGTGATGTGCTCATAACACAAACGTCAAGGGTTCAATCCCTGTACTGGCCAGCAACCAAAAAAAAAAAAAAAAGGAAAGAAAAAGTTTCAAACATGTATTAATAAATAAATCAAAACCCTTTGAAATTATTCCTCAAATAAGAGCACAGATAAAATGCCTCATGCCTTTTTTTGGCTGCTGGCCAGAACACGGATCAGAACCCTTGACCTGGGTAAAATGCCTAATGCTTTGGTGGTCATCTTGTGACCATGGAGGGAAAGACCTAAAGAATCACACAAGATGTAGCCCCAGATGTCCTTGAGCTGCTGGTCCAGTGCTGCCTGCTTCTGTAATGGGAAAAATTGCTACTTATTTGTTTAAGCAGCTGTCGGCTTTGTTATTTGAAGCTGAGAATGTTCCTAACTGAATGTACAGGCTCTTCCCTCTGCCTAGAACACTCGGATAACTACTCACAACTCCTTTGCCTGGCTTGTTGGCTGACAAAAAGTAATAAAAATATAAAAAAGCTGCTATTGTTAAGAACCTACTCTGTGCTGGGCTAAGTGTTTTACCAGCATTAGCTCACTTAATTTCCCCAACTGTAAGTTGTCGACACTACAAGGGGAAGCTGAAGCTCAAAGGTCAAGTCACTCGCCAGAGCCAAAAGCCCAGATCCTTCCACTGCCAGAGCCTTGGCCATTACCAGCCATTACTGCAGTGCTCTATTGTCGTGATTCCTTCTGGGGCAGTGCTTCCTCTGGGTTCCCAGCACCCTGGACTCTCCCTTCACAGTGCTTGTCCCTGTATTGCGAGGACCTCTTCACTTGTCGCCCTCTTCTATCGGGCTGAATTCTGGGGTGGCAGGGAGTCCTGTTCACTGCTCAATCTCCAAGGTCTGCTGAGATGATGCTCAGATATTGGGGTGAGGGACCTTTTGAGCACCCCCCACCCTTAAGCTTATTTGCCCTCCGGGTGGCAGGTTGCCTTTAAGGTTAGCAGAACCCAGATGTCCCCGGCCCCAGCTCAGTTACGGGGGGTTCCTAAGAACCTTCTCCTACACCACCAGCACACAGGAATAGCAGGGAAGGGAGGTAGTCAGGTGAGAGAAAAGGAACCACACATATAAATTCCTTCCCGTAGCTCAGAAATCCAGGAAATGAGTGGCTGGCCCAGCTTGCTCCTTGGCTTGTGACCCAGAACTCTACCAACTGGGAAGTACCCATTTCCTGCAAAAGGAGCAGTGTTGACAGCAGATCCTCCAAGAATGCGGCTGCCCTGGCTCCTCAAAGGACAGTTACTGGGTCCTTTCATGGGCAGCCTGGAATTATAATTACCAGGGTGTGGGAAGGGGTTGCAAAAGGTGAGGTGTGTGGTCTCCTGAGACCTCTACCCCTCCCACCTGGGTCCAGGTGGGGGTCTGTGCAGCAGTAACAGTCTAGTTTAGTTGCTTCCCATTGCCCCCCACCCCCTCCCCAGGATGGTTTAGCCCCTGGGGTAGACCCCCACCACTCCGCATGGAGCCCAACCCCCCAACAATCCCAGGCTGCATTTTCCTCTTCTCTCAACAGCACTCCCCCACTCCTTTCCAATCTCCAGCCCACAGCTCAGCATCAGGATCCTGTTCTCAAGTGATCTTTGAATCAAACACTGAGACACTAGAACTTCTTTTTTAAAAAACTAACATTTAGGGCCGGCCTGTGGCTCACTCGGTAGAGTGCAGTGCTGATAACACCAAGGCCACGGGTTCGGATCCCATATAGGGATGGCCGGTTCGCTCACTGGCTGAGTGTGGTGCTGACAACACCAAGTCGAGGGTTAAGATCCCCTTACCGGTCATCTTTTAAAAAATAAATAAATAAATAAATTTAAAAAATAAAAAACTAACAGGTTAAGATCCCCTTACCGGTCATCTTTTAAAAAATAAATAAATAAATAAATAAATTTAAAAAATAAAAAACTAACGTTTACACATTTACCAACCCACCCCACCCCTATTACAACGGCCCATATGTTCAATGTCGAAAATATGGAAAAACGCCAAAGAGCACTAGAGGGGAAAATGGGACTCAGCAATTCCACCATCTAGTGGTAACCATCTTTAACGCCTTGTGTGACCCAGAATTTCTATGTGAATGAAAGATGTGCAGCTTCCAAACTTCCTCAGACACATCAGTCCCCTCTGCTCACCCCGACCTTCCAACTTCCCTCCCCTCCCCCATCTGTTCTGCAAACTCTTAGAGAGGTATATATAAGGTTGTTTCAAGTCCAATCCCTACAGGGCCGGCCCGTGGCTCACTTGGAAGAGTGTGGTGCTGATAACACCAAGTCAAGGGTTAAGATCCCCTTACCGGTCATTTAAAAAAGAAAAAAAATTTTTAAAGTCTAATCCTTACAACAATACTGTAAAGGGAATTGTTATCCCCGCCCATAGATCGGGAAAATGAGATTGAGAGAGGGGAAGTGTCTTGTTTGAGATCACAGAGCTTATATTAAGGCTTATATTAAGCCCCCTAAGGCAGGCCAACCCCGACAGGGTCACAGAGCATCTTCCCTTTCTACAGGACGACCTCTCAGGTCTTCCCCCGAATCTCAAAACCTAATCTGAGAAGATGGACTGGGCAGGTAAGAAGTGGTGGCTCCTTTTCAGAGTGAATCAATTTAGGCTCAGCAAACTGGAAGAATCCTATCTGCTGAGAAGGAAACACTCTACAGTTCCACTGGTAGAAACTGGTGGAATTTGGGGGGTGGGGTGGGCTGTCCCATCAGACCTCACGAATCTGGAATCTGGTACAGAAGGGGGAGATTTTGTACTGGTGTCGTTTCCAGCTTCCTTGCAGGCGTTGCAGGTGAGCGAATATTTGTAGATGCGCAACATGGATTCTAGTCCAGGATCAGGCTTCGCTTATTCACTGGAGTCTGCATCCCGGGTGTCTCCGGGGGCAGACACGATGGCCAGAGCGGAGGGCCGGGCAAAATGCTTACGAGGCCCAGCCCAGAATGAAGGCAGGGGGCCGGCCGGGATGACTGCAGGACTCGACTCCCAGATCATTCCTGTTCCCCGTAGCCCAGAAGCTGCAGTAAGAGGCTTCGTCAGGCTTGGGAGAGGGAGGTCACCCACCCCCACCCCCCGGGTCCTCTGGCGTCCCCACCAACTAACCGTGTCACCCCACAGCGAAGTGTCCTCAAACGGCTTCCACCAGCGCCGGCCACTAACCTCGAAGTCTAGCTCCACGCCCGTTCCCCAGCCCCGCAACCTCCGGGACCCCCGCTCGATCCCATTCAGAGACCGCAGGTGTCTCTCTGCCCAGGCTCAGGACACCCAAGCAGCCCCCGGGCATCGCAAGCCCACGCCAGACCAGCGTCCGCGCAGAACCCGACCCAGGGCCACAGGCGCACCGCGGGCGCTTCCGGTCGCGCACTTCCGCTTCCGGTTCCCAGTGTCGACTCCGGCCGGGGTTCAGCGTTCGAGGTTGGAGGTTGTGGCGTCGGAAGACTTGAGGCTATTCGAGGTGAGGGGGTCAGGTGGAGAGGCCCGGAATCGGGGGAAGCGTTCGGGAACGGCCGCAAGGGGTCTGCGGGCCGGCGGGAGGTGAGGCCCTGGAGCCTTGGGGCCGGGCCTTCGGGTGACGTAAAAGGGCGGAGGCGCGGCTGCCGGGGTCCGCTGTTCCCGGAGGAGTCGGGTCTGGGGGTTGGGAGAGGGGTGAACGGAAGACTCCACCGGGGGTCTTAGGGCCTGGGACCTGGGAGCCCCCGGAAGGCCTGACTCCGCTGCCTCCCACCCCTCGCCCTGTGTAGCTCCAGCCAGGATGATCGAGGTTGTTTGCAACGACCGCCTGGGGAAGAAAGTCCGCGTTAAATGCAAGTATCCACTGATGGCCGAAAGGCAGTGGTCCCTGGGGGTGCTTGGCATGAGGCAGGCAATTCAGTCCGTGTGGTAGGGTGGTTTTAGTTAAACCCTGGAGAGGGGGCGGATGGAGTCCTGGCATAGTGTGTTCAGCCCCAGAATGTCCTCTTCCTCGTTCTATCTCTGCCTTCCATTTGCCTTAACTCCTCTGCGCCCAGCACCGATGACACCATCGGGGACCTTAAGAAGCTCATCGCAGCCCAAACTGGCACCCGTTGGAACAAGATTGTCCTTAAGAAGTGGTGAGTGCAGCGGTAGAGCTGCGGGCTGGACAGGACTCGGCCAGAAGGTTTGGGTGGGGGAGTGCTGCGGGCAGCCCTTTGCTTAGACTGGGCTTACTCAGCCTGCCTCCAGGGTGAAGAGCCTCCTAGGCTTCTCTCTGAAACGTATCTATCCCATAGGTACACGATTTTTAAGGACCACGTGTCTCTGGGGGACTGTATCCTTTGTGGGACTTCTTGAGGAAGAATCTACATATCAGTCCTGGTTCTCTTTATTCAGTTCTGAAGTCTATATGAGATTATGCACATAAGGTGTTTAACTTGGTATGTAGCACATGGTAAACACTTATAAAATGGGAGCCATGTCACTGTTTTGTTGGGTAGGAGGGAGGTTGACTGGTGAAATAGTTTGACTTGGCTTAGAAGATTTTGACATTTTGGGCTGGCCTGTGGCTTACTTGGGAGAGCGTGGTGCTGACAACACCATGTAAAGGATTAAGATCCCCTTACCAGTCATCTTTTTTTTTTTTTAAAGAAGATTTTGATACTTCAAGTTCAAAATATTTATTACTGAGCTCTATCTGAGTGTTGGACAGGAGACCAGGGTGGATTAAGACTCAGGCACGTCGGGCTGGCCCGGTGGCGCACTGCTACAGTGCGCCGCTTGGGAGTGCGGTGGCGCTCCCGCCGAGGGTTCGGATCCCACATACAGACCGGTTCCCGCTCACTGGCTGAGCGAGGTGTGGGAGCAACACCGAGGGTTGCAATCCCGTTGCCGGTCCTGGTCTGGTACGGGCGCGACACTGAGGGTTGCGATCCATTGCCGGACACGAAAAAAGACAAAAAAAGGAAAAAAAAAAAAAAAGACTCAGGCACGTCTTTGTACCAAAGGAGCACGACCTTTTTTCATAGTTTGGATTCTCTCCAAATCAAAATGGCCCAGTCCAAAATGGCTTCCTTACCCTGGGCTGAGTCCTCAGTCTACCCTGTGAAAGGATGAGAGGGGTGGGGATGGAGCCCATAGTGAGGATTCCTTAACACCTTCACTTCAGATGAAATCCACGATGGGATGAACTTGGAACTTTATTACCAATAGAGCAGAATTCCTTCCCCCTGCCCTACCCTCCTCTCCCAGCCTCACCCTCCCACACTGGTAATGGATGCTTGTTTTTAAAAATTCATGTTAATAAAAACTTAGATGCTGCTCTGTTGTTGCCATCTTTTGGTGAGAACTAGCTAATGACAGGACGGTTGCTGTCTATCTGGTTGTCACTATACCATCAGTATGTAACTGCTCAGTAAGCTTCAGATTGACTGGATCAATGAGGGAGGAGAAGACCAGCAGAGTGGGAGCCCAGAGCTCTGGGGTTTGCTGTGGGTCTGTAAAGGTCAAGAGACTGTGAGAATACTGTCATCCTAACAGAACAAGAAGTCTTGGTAGGGACAGTAGATGTAGTGTTAGGAATACAGGCTCTGAATTCAGAGCATGGGTGGAATGTCAATTCTGCCACCAAAAGCTGAGTGACCCTGGGCAAGTTACTTAGCCTCCCCCTAAGCCTTCATTTCCTTATCCAAACTGGAAGTGATCGTGTTTACTTAATGTCTGCTTTGTTGGCATATTGTGAAGTGTAGATGAGGTAAAGCATGTTTCCACATCACAGTTCCTGGCACTTTTTTTGAGGGGGGGGGTGGCTAGCCAGTAGGGGGATCTGAACCCTTGACCTTGGTGTTATCAGCACCACGCTCTACTGATTGAGCTATCGGGCCAGCCCCTGGCACTTCTTTTCAAGACAAAAATTAGATCGTAGTAGACAGGTAGGCAGTGTGGCACTGGCTATAGGAGCCCAGCTTCGAGAGTCAGAGCAACTGGGTTTGAATCCAGACTGATCATTAGCAATGGGATTCAGGGAAGTGAGCCTCTCTGATCCTGTTTCCTCCTCTAAAAAGGGGCACCATGCTGGTACCCACATCTCAATGTGATAGTGCAATTAAAATTGCATGATGCCTGGCACATAGGATTATGAGCTGTCCTCAGTCTTCTTCCTCCAGGTGTGAGTAGACAGAAGACCAAATTTCCTAACTCTGTTCCCCTGGCCACAGATCCTGGTGTCTGTCTTGGCCCTATCCTCTCACAGAGCAGGAGAGGGACCTGGGCACAGCCTCATTCTGGAGCCCTTCTCGAGGGCCTCATGCAGAGCCATGCTCCATCCATTCTCCCCTCTCCTGTGTTGACCCAGCTGCTCCTCCCCTCCCACAAGTTCCACACAGCCTTCTACCTGCCTTTCACCACCAAGCTTCTTGGGAGGTGGACCTGCCTGCTGCCTGGGGTGCTGCTGGCCCGTAGCTCATGGAGGATGGTCTCTCCTTGGTCTCCATTAGCTACCTCCCTATCCACTCCCATGGCTTCCCTGCTGTCTCTAGGACTCTGCTTGCTTCTGACTTGCCAGAAATGTCTCCCCTGGTACCTTTGCTCTTTCTACACTTATAGCTGTTTCCCCCTTACCTGTCTATTTAAAAATAAACAAAAGAAAAATTTTAATTACATGACAGATTTAACAAGGTGTTTCCTTAATTTCAAATCAGCATAGAAGGCTAAATGTAAAACTTCTCGCCTTACCTGTTCTCACTCCTAGGGCAGGCCTTTTTCAATGCATTTAGATAAACTTCAGTTTTATTTTTAAAAGATGACTATGCTAATATGCTGGTTAAAAAAGCCCAGGGATGGACAGTTAGCTCAGTTAGTGGTGTTATAACAAGGGTTTGGATCCCCATACCAGCCAGTTACAAAAAAAAATCCAAATGTTTTGTCAAAAATTTAGTTTCTTACTTTTAACACCACTCCTCCCACCAGTGGCAGAATGATATATGTTTGAGTAAATCTAGAAATTTCCTGAAATAACCTAGAGTTTTTATACAATGGGGATGATACAGTCTGTCATATTCCTATACCATTCAACATCTTGCTTTTTATGCTTTATTTTTTGGTATCTTTCCATATAAATTATCTGTCTTTTTAATTAATTTTTTATTGATTTTTTTGTTTAATTGTTTTGCTTTTTTATAAAAAAGAGCAGTACAGGGGGATTTTTATGGTGATGGAAATGGCTTGTATGGACCAGTGATCCTTCAGTAGTGCTGAGCATACCTGATACCCAGATCTTGGTTTCTAAATAACACTCTCCAATAAAAGGAACCTGGGTTTCTTGGAGAAGTGATTGGTTTCAGGGCTGGGGCAAGGAAAATATAAGTTGAGACTGGAGCATCTTGTGGTGCCAGAAAGTACAAGTGCTGAAGTAAAAAGAATGGGAGCATATTGAAAGAGCATAAGAGCCAGGCTGTGAAAGAATTCCCAATGGACATAAACAACTTGAGCAACAGAATGATAGTACTGGACTATAACCCAAAGAATAAAATAAATATTCTGGAGCTCATACTAATATCAATAACTGAATATGTAAATGAATGGGGGAGAAGGGGCAACTCCTCATTACAGAAAGATTCTAATTCATAAATGTAGAAGGAAATAAGAAATGGTCATTGGAGCATCATAGTAATCATTGCTGTAGGCAAGATGCACTGGTAGATGCTCAAATTAGTGGATGAAAGTTTAGGCTGGCTGGTTAGCTTAGCTGGTTAGAGCATGGTGTTGTAACACCAAGGTAAGGGACAGCCACCAAAAAAGTTTAAAGTTTAAGCAGAAGTAGGATATTTGCATAGTCTCAAAGTATCTCCCTTACAGTACTTATTCATAACAAAGAGAAAAATAGTAAGTTGAGATACTGCCTTTAATCAATTGATCAAAGTTATCACAAGTATGGTGTGTGGCCTCCAAGATGACCCTTAATGATCCCCATATCCTGTATTCACATCCTTGAGTCAAATGTGTGCCCCAAAAGTTCATGTGTTGGAAACCTAATCTCCATTGTAACCCTGTTAAGAGGGTGGG
Source organism: Galeopterus variegatus (assembly GCF_000696425.1). NCBI lineage: Eukaryota > Metazoa > Chordata > Mammalia > Dermoptera > Cynocephalidae > Galeopterus > Galeopterus variegatus. The sequence continues at coordinate 43,735 of NW_007735322.1, read as the reverse complement.
AAACCCAATTAATAGTATTTGAAAGGTGGGGCCTTTTAAGAGGTGATTAGATTATGACACTGCCCTAGCGAATGGATCGATCCATTCATAGAATGGTGGGTTGATGGTTAATGGATGGTCTTGGGTGTGGTTCTGATGGCTTTATAAGGAGAGTGGGTGAGCAGGTTAGCACTCTTGCTCAGCCCATTCTTACTATGTGATACTCTGCATTACTCTATAGAGGAAGGCCTCTACCAGATGTGGTCTCTGGACTTTTGACTTCCCAGCCTCTAAAACTGGGGTTTGGAAGCAGATCCTACCCCAGTCAGGCCTTCAGATGAGGCAACAACCACTCCTACTGACACCATCTAAACTGTGCCTAGATTTCCAACCCACAGAAACTGTGTGATAATAAATGTTAATCTGCTGAATTGTGGAATAATTTGTTATGCATCAGTAGATACTTCAATACAAATAGTAATGTATTTCAACACGATCGACCACCTGCTAGGCTGCACTGAGAAGGGTACATGGTCTCTGTCATATCCTTCCCCAATAACATATAACCTCAATCTAATCATAAGAAAATATCAGGCAAAACCATCCTGGAACATAAAGAGAACAGCAGTGGAAAAGCCTGGGGGGTGGGGGTGGGGAGTCTACTTTGTAGTTTAGTTAATAGTTTTCTCAGTGTCGATTTCTCAGTTTTGATAATTATTCTGTGGCAAGGTTTCTGAGCTTTGGCACTGTTGACATTTTAGGTTGAATAATTCTTTGTTGTGACTGTGCATTCCAGGATGTTTACCAACATCCTTGGTCTCTAATACTAAATGCTGGAAGCATCTCCTACCCCCCATTTGTGACAACCAAAAATGTCTTAAGACAATGTCCCCTGGAGAACAAAATCACTCGTGGATGAGAACCTCTGTTCTATTATTATGTAAGAGGCTAGTATAGGGAAGGCTGGATGAAGGGTACATGAAAACTCCTACTGCTTTTGTAATTCTGCCCTAAGTCTAAAATTATCTTTTAAAAAGGAGGCTATTCTTATACTAATATATGCTTATTTTTAAAAAATCAAAATATTGGGCCGGCCCGTGGCTCACTCGGTAGAGTGCGGTGCTGATAACACCAAGGCCATGGGTTCGGATCCTATATAGGGATGGCCAGTTTGCTCACTGGCTGAGCGTGGTGCTGACAACACCAAGCCAAGGGTTGAGATCCCCTTACCGGTCATCTTTAAAAAAAAAAAAAAAAAAATCAAAATATTATATTAAAACTTAAGTTCCTCATATCTTTCTTCACCTGCATCACCAGTGGTATTCACAAACACATTTGAATGAATCCAGAAATTTTCTGTGACATAAAACCTATAGTTTTACGTCACCAATAATGAATCATACTCTAATACTCATACTGTTCAGCAGCTTTCCTTTTTTTTTTTCTTTTTCTTCTTTTTTGGTGCCTGGCTGGTACTGGGATCTGAACTTATGACAGTGGTTTTACCAACACCACACTCTAAATGAGCTAACCGACCAGTCCTGGCTTGTTTTTTTTATGCTTTATATCTTTGCTTTCTTCCCATTAATGCTTTATTCATTCTTTTTCATTAGTTTCCTGTTGATTTTTTAGTTTTGTTAAGCTTTCATACACGTACTATTTGGGTTTTTTTATCCATACTGTAATTGCTACGCTGTACTATGACTTGCTTTTTTCACCCAGAAAACAGCACCAGCCAACACATATCCTCGCTATGGGCCAGTCACTGTTCTGAGTGATTTAGAAAGATTAATTAATTTAGTCTTCACATTAGACAGAAGAAGTATGTATTATTGCTATACCCACTTGGCAGTTGGGGAAGCTGAGCGCAGAGGTTAAGTGATTTGTTCAAGGTGATGGCAGGTGGCAGAGCCAGGCTTTGGACTCAAGCAGTCTGGCTCCAGAGTGCTCTTAACCTGCCGTATCCTGCCTATAATTATGTATCCCTATGAGTTCTGTCACTGAGCCTCATTTTTTGTATATAAGGGTCCATGCTATAGCTGAACTCTAATTGAACTCTTCCCATATCTTTGACTCCTATATCTATCTCCAGCCCACAGTTCCCAGCCTCGATCCCCATCCACCTCCCCAGTGTCCCATGGGCTCCACAGACTCTATTTTAAATAGGCTCAAACTGAGCTCATCTTCCTCCCAACCACACTTCCTCCTGTGTTCTCATCTGAGTGGCAATGCCAGCACCCACCAGTCACCCAGGATGGAGGAAGGAGCCACATTGAGATGGAATAAGTGAAGTAAAGAGGTTCCAAAGGACGTGAAAGGTGTGTGGGTCAGTTGCACAGGGAAATGGTTAGACTGGGGACCCAAGGCATAGAGCTGGGGACTGGACACCCCCTCCTACAACCAGGCATACCACCAGTGCCTTGGGGCCCGATGAGTCCTGAGGCATAGAGCCAGAGACTGGACCCCCCACACACAGACAACCAGGCACACCGCCAGCACCTTGGGGCCTGACCGGGGTCCTGAGGCATAGAGCTGGGGACCGGACACCCCCACAACCAGACACACCACCAGCACCAAGGAGCATGCTAAAAACATCACCTCCATGTGGGTGGCCCACCACAGCCACCACAGTAACCATGGCTGCTGCAAAAGTGGCTAGATGTCACAGCCACCATGCAGATGGTCCACCAGCCACTGGAGTGCACTGACACAAG
>NW_007735322.1:19679-41032 GCF_000696425.1 Galeopterus variegatus | reverse complement strand
AGTGTGTTCAGCCCCAGAATGTCCTCTTCCTCGTTCTATCTCTGCCTTCCATTTGCCTTAACTCCTCTGCGCCCAGCACCGATGACACCATCGGGGACCTTAAGAAGCTCATCGCAGCCCAAACTGGCACCCGTTGGAACAAGATTGTCCTTAAGAAGTGGTGAGTGCAGCGGTAGAGCTGCGGGCTGGACAGGACTCGGCCAGAAGGTTTGGGTGGGGGAGTGCTGCGGGCAGCCCTTTGCTTAGACTGGGCTTACTCAGCCTGCCTCCAGGGTGAAGAGCCTCCTAGGCTTCTCTCTGAAACGTATCTATCCCATAGGTACACGATTTTTAAGGACCACGTGTCTCTGGGGGACTGTATCCTTTGTGGGACTTCTTGAGGAAGAATCTACATATCAGTCCTGGTTCTCTTTATTCAGTTCTGAAGTCTATATGAGATTATGCACATAAGGTGTTTAACTTGGTATGTAGCACATGGTAAACACTTATAAAATGGGAGCCATGTCACTGTTTTGTTGGGTAGGAGGGAGGTTGACTGGTGAAATAGTTTGACTTGGCTTAGAAGATTTTGACATTTTGGGCTGGCCTGTGGCTTACTTGGGAGAGCGTGGTGCTGACAACACCATGTAAAGGATTAAGATCCCCTTACCAGTCATCTTTTTTTTTTTTTAAAGAAGATTTTGATACTTCAAGTTCAAAATATTTATTACTGAGCTCTATCTGAGTGTTGGACAGGAGACCAGGGTGGATTAAGACTCAGGCACGTCGGGCTGGCCCGGTGGCGCACTGCTACAGTGCGCCGCTTGGGAGTGCGGTGGCGCTCCCGCCGAGGGTTCGGATCCCACATACAGACCGGTTCCCGCTCACTGGCTGAGCGAGGTGTGGGAGCAACACCGAGGGTTGCAATCCCGTTGCCGGTCCTGGTCCGGTACGGGCGCGACACTGAGGGTTGCGATCCATTGCCGGACACGAAAAAAGACAAAAAAAGGAAAAAAAAAAAAAAAGACTCAGGCACGTCTTTGTACCAAAGGAGCACGACCTTTTTTCATAGTTTGGATTCTCTCCAAATCAAAATGGCCCAGTCCAAAATGGCTTCCTTACCCTGGGCTGAGTCCTCAGTCTACCCTGTGAAAGGATGAGAGGGGTGGGGATGGAGCCCATAGTGAGGATTCCTTAACACCTTCACTTCAGATGAAATCCACGATGGGATGAACTTGGAACTTTATTACCAATAGAGCAGAATTCCTTCCCCCTGCCCTACCCTCCTCTCCCAGCCTCACCCTCCCACACTGGTAATGGATGCTTGTTTTTAAAAATTCATGTTAATAAAAACTTAGATGCTGCTCTGTTGTTGCCATCTTTTGGTGAGAACTAGCTAATGACAGGACGGTTGCTGTCTATCTGGTTGTCACTATACCATCAGTATGTAACTGCTCAGTAAGCTTCAGATTGACTGGATCAATGAGGGAGGAGAAGACCAGCAGAGTGGGAGCCCAGAGCTCTGGGGTTTGCTGTGGGTCTGTAAAGGTCAAGAGACTGTGAGAATACTGTCATCCTAACAGAACAAGAAGTCTTGGTAGGGACAGTAGATGTAGTGTTAGGAATACAGGCTCTGAATTCAGAGCATGGGTGGAATGTCAATTCTGCCACCAAAAGCTGAGTGACCCTGGGCAAGTTACTTAGCCTCCCCCTAAGCCTTCATTTCCTTATCCAAACTGGAAGTGATCGTGTTTACTTAATGTCTGCTTTGTTGGCATATTGTGAAGTGTAGATGAGGTAAAGCATGTTTCCACATCACAGTTCCTGGCACTTTTTTTGAGGGGGGGGGTGGCTAGCCAGTAGGGGGATCTGAACCCTTGACCTTGGTGTTATCAGCACCACGCTCTACTGATTGAGCTATCGGGCCAGCCCCTGGCACTTCTTTTCAAGACAAAAATTAGATCGTAGTAGACAGGTAGGCAGTGTGGCACTGGCTATAGGAGCCCAGCTTCGAGAGTCAGAGCAACTGGGTTTGAATCCAGACTGATCATTAGCAATGGGATTCAGGGAAGTGAGCCTCTCTGATCCTGTTTCCTCCTCTAAAAAGGGGCACCATGCTGGTACCCACATCTCAATGTGATAGTGCAATTAAAATTGCATGATGCCTGGCACATAGGATTATGAGCTGTCCTCAGTCTTCTTCCTCCAGGTGTGAGTAGACAGAAGACCAAATTTCCTAACTCTGTTCCCCTGGCCACAGATCCTGGTGTCTGTCTTGGCCCTATCCTCTCACAGAGCAGGAGAGGGACCTGGGCACAGCCTCATTCTGGAGCCCTTCTCGAGGGCCTCATGCAGAGCCATGCTCCATCCATTCTCCCCTCTCCTGTGTTGACCCAGCTGCTCCTCCCCTCCCACAAGTTCCACACAGCCTTCTACCTGCCTTTCACCACCAAGCTTCTTGGGAGGTGGACCTGCCTGCTGCCTGGGGTGCTGCTGGCCCGTAGCTCATGGAGGATGGTCTCTCCTTGGTCTCCATTAGCTACCTCCCTATCCACTCCCATGGCTTCCCTGCTGTCTCTAGGACTCTGCTTGCTTCTGACTTGCCAGAAATGTCTCCCCTGGTACCTTTGCTCTTTCTACACTTATAGCTGTTTCCCCCTTACCTGTCTATTTAAAAATAAACAAAAGAAAAATTTTAATTACATGACAGATTTAACAAGGTGTTTCCTTAATTTCAAATCAGCATAGAAGGCTAAATGTAAAACTTCTCGCCTTACCTGTTCTCACTCCTAGGGCAGGCCTTTTTCAATGCATTTAGATAAACTTCAGTTTTATTTTTAAAAGATGACTATGCTAATATGCTGGTTAAAAAAGCCCAGGGATGGACAGTTAGCTCAGTTAGTGGTGTTATAACAAGGGTTTGGATCCCCATACCAGCCAGTTACAAAAAAAAATCCAAATGTTTTGTCAAAAATTTAGTTTCTTACTTTTAACACCACTCCTCCCACCAGTGGCAGAATGATATATGTTTGAGTAAATCTAGAAATTTCCTGAAATAACCTAGAGTTTTTATACAATGGGGATGATACAGTCTGTCATATTCCTATACCATTCAACATCTTGCTTTTTATGCTTTATTTTTTGGTATCTTTCCATATAAATTATCTGTCTTTTTAATTAATTTTTTATTGATTTTTTTGTTTAATTGTTTTGCTTTTTTATAAAAAAGAGCAGTACAGGGGGATTTTTATGGTGATGGAAATGGCTTGTATGGACCAGTGATCCTTCAGTAGTGCTGAGCATACCTGATACCCAGATCTTGGTTTCTAAATAACACTCTCCAATAAAAGGAACCTGGGTTTCTTGGAGAAGTGATTGGTTTCAGGGCTGGGGCAAGGAAAATATAAGTTGAGACTGGAGCATCTTGTGGTGCCAGAAAGTACAAGTGCTGAAGTAAAAAGAATGGGAGCATATTGAAAGAGCATAAGAGCCAGGCTGTGAAAGAATTCCCAATGGACATAAACAACTTGAGCAACAGAATGATAGTACTGGACTATAACCCAAAGAATAAAATAAATATTCTGGAGCTCATACTAATATCAATAACTGAATATGTAAATGAATGGGGGAGAAGGGGCAACTCCTCATTACAGAAAGATTCTAATTCATAAATGTAGAAGGAAATAAGAAATGGTCATTGGAGCATCATAGTAATCATTGCTGTAGGCAAGATGCACTGGTAGATGCTCAAATTAGTGGATGAAAGTTTAGGCTGGCTGGTTAGCTTAGCTGGTTAGAGCATGGTGTTGTAACACCAAGGTAAGGGACAGCCACCAAAAAAGTTTAAAGTTTAAGCAGAAGTAGGATATTTGCATAGTCTCAAAGTATCTCCCTTACAGTACTTATTCATAACAAAGAGAAAAATAGTAAGTTGAGATACTGCCTTTAATCAATTGATCAAAGTTATCACAAGTATGGTGTGTGGCCTCCAAGATGACCCTTAATGATCCCCATATCCTGTATTCACATCCTTGAGTCAAATGTGTGCCCCAAAAGTTCATGTGTTGGAAACCTAATCTCCATTGTAACCCTGTTAAGAGGGTGGGAAACCCAATTAATAGTATTTGAAAGGTGGGGCCTTTTAAGAGGTGATTAGATTATGACACTGCCCTAGCGAATGGATCGATCCATTCATAGAATGGTGGGTTGATGGTTAATGGATGGTCTTGGGTGTGGTTCTGATGGCTTTATAAGGAGAGTGGGTGAGCAGGTTAGCACTCTTGCTCAGCCCATTCTTACTATGTGATACTCTGCATTACTCTATAGAGGAAGGCCTCTACCAGATGTGGTCTCTGGACTTTTGACTTCCCAGCCTCTAAAACTGGGGTTTGGAAGCAGATCCTACCCCAGTCAGGCCTTCAGATGAGGCAACAACCACTCCTACTGACACCATCTAAACTGTGCCTAGATTTCCAACCCACAGAAACTGTGTGATAATAAATGTTAATCTGCTGAATTGTGGAATAATTTGTTATGCATCAGTAGATACTTCAATACAAATAGTAATGTATTTCAACACGATCGACCACCTGCTAGGCTGCACTGAGAAGGGTACATGGTCTCTGTCATATCCTTCCCCAATAACATATAACCTCAATCTAATCATAAGAAAATATCAGGCAAAACCATCCTGGAACATAAAGAGAACAGCAGTGGAAAAGCCTGGGGGGTGGGGGTGGGGAGTCTACTTTGTAGTTTAGTTAATAGTTTTCTCAGTGTCGATTTCTCAGTTTTGATAATTATTCTGTGGCAAGGTTTCTGAGCTTTGGCACTGTTGACATTTTAGGTTGAATAATTCTTTGTTGTGACTGTGCATTCCAGGATGTTTACCAACATCCTTGGTCTCTAATACTAAATGCTGGAAGCATCTCCTACCCCCCATTTGTGACAACCAAAAATGTCTTAAGACAATGTCCCCTGGAGAACAAAATCACTCGTGGATGAGAACCTCTGTTCTATTATTATGTAAGAGGCTAGTATAGGGAAGGCTGGATGAAGGGTACATGAAAACTCCTACTGCTTTTGTAATTCTGCCCTAAGTCTAAAATTATCTTTTAAAAAGGAGGCTATTCTTATACTAATATATGCTTATTTTTAAAAAATCAAAATATTGGGCCGGCCCGTGGCTCACTCGGTAGAGTGCGGTGCTGATAACACCAAGGCCATGGGTTCGGATCCTATATAGGGATGGCCAGTTTGCTCACTGGCTGAGCGTGGTGCTGACAACACCAAGCCAAGGGTTGAGATCCCCTTACCGGTCATCTTTAAAAAAAAAAAAAAAAAAAATCAAAATATTATATTAAAACTTAAGTTCCTCATATCTTTCTTCACCTGCATCACCAGTGGTATTCACAAACACATTTGAATGAATCCAGAAATTTTCTGTGACATAAAACCTATAGTTTTTACGTCACCAATAATGAATCATACTCTAATACTCATACTGTTCAGCAGCTTTCCTTTTTTTTTTTCTTTTTCTTCTTTTTTGGTGCCTGGCCCCGGGGTGAGGCCGGCCAGGGGCGGGGCCCGGGAAAAACATGCGTTGGCCCGCCCACCCTCGCTCTTGCCCAATAGGGAGCCAGAGAACCAATCCGGACGGTTGGGGCGTCCAATGAGCGCCTCCTCCAGGCCAGGTGCAGGACGCGCTGAGCCAATCGGCCGGAGTGGCGGGCGGGTGCGGGCGACAGGCGGCGCGGCGGAGGCGGGTCGGGCGCTGCGGCAGGAGGGAAGATGGCGGACGAGGAGAAGCTGCCTCCCGGCTGGGAGAAGCGCATGAGCCGCAGCTCAGGTTCCGCGGGGATCGGGGCTGGGGCGGGTACACGAGAGCAGGGCTCGAGCTCGCCCCTCGGGCGCGGCAATACCGCCGTCTCCCTCCCGTGGGGTCTTAACTTCTCCGCGTCGTCTCCGGGTTAACGGCCCCGGCCCGCCCCGTGGGGGCTGCGAGCCTCCGAAGCCGGGAAGCCGGAGGAAACTGAGGCAGGGGGTGCGGCGGGTGAGGGGGCCGGGGAGCCCCGCGGCACTCCCCTGCCCGGCTGACCCCTCTCGGCCTAACGCGCCTGACGCCCTGGGGAGCGTCTCTGCATCCGCTGGGCCCCGGGGGCACCCCTGGGAGGGGGCCACACTAATACTGTGCAAAGATGGGAGCCCGAGGGTGTTGCCCGGCCTCGGGTCCACGACCTGCGTCTACTAACACCCCTACCATCCGCACCTAATGCTGAGTCTGCGATATCCGCTGGTGATATTCTGCCTGAGGGACGGCCCCTGTGCTCGGGGCTCGATGTAAGCCTTAGACGCAGTAATAATGCCAGTAATTGGGCACGTTGAAGTCTGCGTCAAGCATCGTGGCGAGCTCTTTTAAGTGTTTAAGTTCTCTCTGAATTTCCACAACTCTGGGAGGTAGATGGTTATTCCCATTTTACAATTGAGGAAACTGAGGCCAGGAAACTTAAGGAACTCGCCCAAGATCATTCATTTCAGGGGCCGAGTTATAACCCAGTCAGTCTGCCCCCAGAGCCCTTTGTCCCTACAAACTCTTGAGGAGTGGGCCCAGTATCCTGGGTAGGTCCCGGTCACTCTACTGTCTCCAGAGCCCATAGTAATCGCAGTCGCAGTAATAATTCTCGTTTATTGAGTGCCGGTAGCTCTCCTTGGAGCATCGACTTTCCATATTAACCCCATGAGGTGTAATGTCCTCATTCTTTCACCCCCATTCTTCAGATGAGAAAACAGGGTCATGGAGATCAAGGCCATTGCCAGGGTTTTAGAGTCAGTGGCTCAGCTGGATTTGCCTCAGAACCTGTGCTCTCGCCCACCCTGCTGCCTCCCTAGACTGTGGCTGGGACCCCAAGCATAAATCTGATGCTTTGCCCAGTTCTGGGCCCATACCTGCCACTTCTGCTCAGCTCGACCCTGACAGCCTTCTTCATGGCTGACAATCCATGTAACCCGGGCAAACTCTCAGCCCTGGAGTGACACCCTGAATCTACTGGATCCTTACTTCCAGCATCATCTTGTTCTCACTCTTTACTCTTGCATGTTCCTCAGTGGCTGGGTAACCTCTGGCCCCCAGTAATGCTGGTTCCTAGTTCAGTAACACAGTGCACTGGGTAGGGGTTAAGAGCAGAGCTTTTGGATGTGATGCACCTGAGTACACTTCTTGCCTCCCCCTGTCATGCCTGGAGCAGAGTAAACAGTCAAGAAACATTACCAAAGATGCAGCAGGTGAGGCCTCGTTTTGTCATCTATGCAATGGAGAAAATAAAAGTCATCACACTTTTAGTGTGTGCCAGGCTCTGTCCTAAGCGTTTCACCGATGTGTGAACTCATTCAGTCCTTATAACAACCTTACAGGCAGGTACAGTTGTTATCTCCATTTTGCAGGTGAGAAAACTGCGGCCCAGGGAAGGTAGATCATACAGTGAGTAAGTGGCAGATTAGAACACAGGCAGTGGGGCTGCCAAGTGCATGCTTTGAGCCACTCCCTGTTCCCTAGTTTCCTCTCTTCCATCACCTGGGGTTATTTTCCTCCTTGAAGTTATCAGTGATTGAAGTTATATTGTATTATTTGCTTGTCTGCCCCCACCTAGAATGGTAGCTCCCTAAGGGCAGGGACTGTGTCCCGTCAGGTTGGCCTGTGTCTCTAGAGCACATGGTGGACATGCAGTGGATTTGCTGAATGAAGGCATCTCACAAGCCAGTCCCTTATTCTGGCTTCCGGTCAGGGGCCCAGGGCAGTGTCCGGTGAGCACAGCCCCTGCTGAATTCCTACCTGCCCTCCCCTCTAGGCCGAGTGTACTACTTCAATCACATCACTAATGCCAGCCAGTGGGAGCGGCCCAGCAGCAACAGCAGTGGTGTCGGTGGCAAAAACGGGCAGGGGGAGCCCACCAGGGTCCGCTGCTCACACCTGCTCGTCAAGCACAGCCAGTCAAGGCGGCCCTCATCCTGGCGGCAGGAGAAGATCACTCGGACCAAGGAGGAGGCCCTGGAGCTGATCAATGGTGAGCAGGGCAAGGGGCAGCATCTTGGGAGTGGTTCCTCTCTCAGATGGACCAGAGTGGGCCTTGTAGAAGTCACAGCAGACCCTCCACCCCAGCTTGTTCGCTGTCAGGTGTGTTGGCATGATCATAGCTCACTCTGCCTGTTTTTTCTTTGTATTAGGCATTTGAGGGTGAGCCAGCATAAGGATGGAGGACCCAGCCTTGGGGGCTGGCACACCTGGGTTTATTTTATTTTTTTTTTTAAAAGATGACCGGTGAGGGGATCTTAACCCTTGGCTTGGTGTTGTCAGCACCATGCTCACCGAAGTGAGCCAACCAGCCATCCACATATAGGATCCAAACCCGTGGCCTTGGTGTACTCAGCACCGCACTCTCCCAAGTGAGCCACGGTTCGGCCCTCACACCTGGGTTAGATGGTAGCTGTGCCCTTGTGAGCTCTGTGACCTTGGGGACTCACATCACGTCCCCAAGACTCAGTTTTCTCTGTAAGATGGGCATCACAATATAACTTGTTTCTGAGGGCCATTGTGAAAATTCAGTGAGATGAGGCAGCATGTGGCTCACAGTGGGCCCTCAGTCGGTGGGAGCTGTTGTTAATGATAATATCAAGTGTTGCTTTGTGTTGCTTCGCCCCCCACGGATTTGTCACCCCACTTCCCCTGGGTGACGGAGCCGCAAAGGATTATTCAAAACCCATCTCTTCTGAGCAGTGAGAAGCCCCAAAGTGGTTAACTTCCCTGGGACCCTCCAGTGAGAGGCAACCCTTCCTCGGGAAATTAACCCCAAATTGGGATTCTCTTTCTGCATTTATTTTCCAGACCAGGAAGTTACAGGAAGAGAACATAGGTGGGATTATAGTTTAACAATATAGGCTGGTAACTTTCAGTGAAACAAGCCAGATGACATTCCAGTAGACAATTAAGTGATCTTACAGCAATTTCTCAGTATCTTTACATAACAATCAGTAACTAGTCTGTCCTTGAGCCAGCAAACTTGCTGTGCTACAATTCTTATCTTGCAACAGAGACTTTATAGCCTGAGGAAAATTTCCAGTCCTCCACAAGGTCAATATTTGAAATTGCAAGGCTTCGGAAAACCAGGCCCTTTGAGGTACATTTGCTTTATAGTATATTCCACAAGCAAGGGCCTGGGTCACATATGTGGTGGATCCAGAGGGAGGTCAGAAACGTAGGGAGTGCAGAACTAGCTAACAGAATTGGTAGTTTAACTCTGACTTGATGGAGGCGGCAACTCCCTACTCTGTTCTGTTTCCTCCCCCCCCCAGTCTAGAGCAGGGGTGACAGACTTTTTCTTCAAAGGCCAGATGGTAAATATTTTAGGTTTTGTGGGTCGAACAGTCTCTGTCAACTCTGCTTTGTAACTCGATAGCAGCCATATGCGAACATATGGTTGTGGGTGTGTGTGTGGGATTTGGCCCATGGGCCATAGTTTGCAGACCCCTGGTCTAGAGCTGCTCAGTATGGCTGCCACTACCCACATGTGGCTATTTCCATTTAAATTAATTAAAAGTAAGTGCTATTGAAAATTGGTTCCTCTTTTGCACTAGTCACAATTCAGGTGTCCAGTGGCTACCATCTTGCACAGCGGTGACATAAAACATTTCCATTCTTGCAGGAAGTTCTGTCAGACAGTGCTGGTCTGGATCTCAGGTGTGGTTTCTTCATCCACTCAACCTCTCCTGCCAGAGTCCCCACAACCCTCCTGGACTGCTCCTACCCCCCACACCAGTCTCATCCATGCCCAGATAGCCTGGGTCCTGTACAGCTCTGCCAAGTCTTGGCTGTGTGACCTTGAGCAAGTGACTTAACATCTCTGAGCCTCCATCCTTTTCACTTGTAAATTTGTAGTGTAATAATAGGACCCAAACAGCACCTGGCATCTAGTGAATGTTCTGTAATTGCTAGCGGTCTTTGGATTGCTGTTCTTATTATTAGGCCCTGAGTGCATTCTTAGCCAGTATTGGCTGTCATTTTACTGTTACTTCACTTGGTCCAGTACTTGGCCTGGAGAATGTTACTCCCACACACACACACCCATACACTCACACCCCGCATAGTGTCTGGCACAATAAATGGCACCTGTTCATTTGCTATGTTGTAAGCATCGTAGAGAGGAGCCGAGTTTTTGCACAGAATCTTGAAGGCAGATTAAAGAGCTAGCCTCCTGAGCTCTGTGAGGGCAGAGACTGGATCTATTTCTCCCTGCCCCCCCAACACAAAGCCTGGCCCAGAGTGAGCTCTCACACCTTGGTCCTTGTTTCATGAGCTATTAGAAAGCAAGAAGGATTCCTGGCAGAGGACAGAGCAGAAATAAAGGCCTGGGACTGGGATGTAGCCAAGGATCTGGGAAAGGCTGTGCAGGGGGCAGTGGGGGTGTGAAGCCCTCTAAGGGCAAGTCCTGGTCAGCTTGAGGATGGCCCTGAGGGAGGCAAGGAGTTTGGTTCCACCCTGGAGGCAGCAGGAAACGTGGCTGTGTGTGGTGGGGAGAGGGGCCCAGTGGTGCTGTGCATTCAGGCAAGATCCACATGGCTGGAATGTGAAGGTCCAGAGCTCAGGCTGGCTGGGTCCAGTGGTCAAGCGGTGAGGGGCGTCTTGCTGCACCAAGGGAAGACGAGGAAGTGGATGGGGGAAAGCCTGAGGCTTCCAGACCCCATAAGAGTGAGCAAGAAATAATGGACATTTGGAAATGGAGCAGCAAGAGGTGACATCACTGGTAAAGGGAAGAAGCGCAGTCCAGGGAGGCAGCTGGGAGAGGGCCTGGGGGTGAGCAGAGCAGCTGGCTCAAGACAGAGATGCTTGGGGTGATCCTTGTGAGAGATGGCAGGTGGGGACAATGAGGAGGGCACAGATCTGGGCGTGGCAGGTGAGGGTGCCACCCCTGTCTCTAGGATGGACAAGTTTGTGGCTGGTGGGGGCCTAGGGAGTGCTGAGGTCAGCTTGGGCCTTGGGGAGGGATGTCTGGGGGGTGGGCCTAGTAAGCAGCTGGGCCCTACAGCCTAAGTTTAAGTAGATGCTTACTCGGGAGGGCCCAGTGGGAGCTGTGGGAGTAATTGCAGCTAGAAGCAATGTGACTTGAACTTGGGGGCGAGGATAGAAATGAGGGGGAGCAGATTCTAGAGAGATTTAGGAGGCCGAATCAGGAGGACTTGGTGATGGATTACATGAGTAGGGTAGGGTGTTCCAGAGAAGGCAAAGTGAGGTCACAACCAGCGTGGCCCACTCTGGGGTTGCACAGGGTTAGATTTTGGTGTCAGCTGTGTGGTCTTGACCAAGTGTCTTTATTCTTAGAACCTTGGTTACTGTATCTGTAGAATGGGGATAAGGTGGCCGTGGAGATCCAGGAGCAGTGTCTTCTGTGTCAGGCACTTGCTGTCTACATGATGGAGCCATGACCTTGGTCATTCAGGCATGTGTGGTGGGGGAGCTGGGTTCAGGACAGTTTCTCTGCTCCCATACTGCCCTGGCTGCTACCCCACAGCCCATGGAACGAGTTCTGGGCAGGGAGACAGGAAGTCTGGTGGGCTCAGCATGCAGACCCTGCAATGACCTTGGACCATGACCTATCTCTCCTTGGTGTCCTTCTGCCTGAGACAGGACTGGGATATGCCCCCTTGTGGGTCATTAGGAGGACACAGTGAGATGCCCCATCTGTGTTGTACTCAATAACCAGATTCTCATGGGCAACGTCAGCAAGCATTGGACACCTGGGCCTCGTGTTCTCTTCCATGAAAGTGGATGTTCTCCCCCATCTTGGGCTTATTCCAGGTGATCAGGAGATCGTGATTTGGGCAGCACACTCCCCAGCTGGCAGCCTGGGCCTGAGTCTCATCAGTGCCCATTTAGGTCTGGTGCTCTCCCTTTGCCCTGAGGGGACAGACTGCCCACAGTGAGAACCACCACCTCCCCATTTTCTGCTGAGACTTTATTGCTTTTTCCAGCATCGGTTCCTCTGCAGCTGCTGGGCTGCAGCCAGACGCTGTCAGAGATCTGAGGGTTGGCTGGATGTCATTACTGGTGTCCTTGCCTAAGGAAGCCAGGCCATGGAGAAACCTTCCCTGCCTGCTCCCTGACCCCCTACCCCCACATGCCCAGGGCCTGAGGGTCCCAAGAAGACCCAGGATATGAGCAGCAGTACCCCGCAGACACCCATGCCCAAAGTCCGAGGGGTAGTGAACTCCTTTGGCCTGGTGTTGTCGTGGATGGTGGGACCATTCCAGCCTGCTGGCCTCAGGTGGGTCTCTGGGCCCCTCTTGCTGGATATTGGGACTTCTCAGATGGCAAACCTAATCCTTTTACCTCTTTCCCTGACCAGGTCCTTCCTCTGTGGTGCCTGGGCAGCTTAACACTGGAAGCAGCGTACTGATTGCTGAGGCAGAGCAGAGAGTTTGTCTTCTAAACCTTTTTGTTTACTCTCTCATCCTTAAGTAATCAGGGCTTCCATAACAAAATACCATAGACTGAGTGGCTTAAACAACAGAAACTGATTTTCTCACAGGTCTGGAGGCTGAAAGTCCAAGGTTAAGGTTCTGGCTGATTCGGTTCCTGCTGAGGGCTCTCTTTCTGGCTTGTAGACAGCCGCCTCCTTGCTGTGTACTCACACAGCCTTTCCTCGGAGCATGCAAGTGGAGAGCTTTTGCTCTCTGGTGTCTCTTCTTACAAGGACACTGATCCTTTTGGATCAGGGCCCTAGCCTTATGACCTCATTTTTCTTTAATTACTTCCCGAAAAGCCCATCTCCAAATACAGTCACACTGGGGGTTTCAGCTTCACCATATGAATTTGTGGGGGACGCCAACATTCAGTTCATACCAGATGGATGGACAGCTCATATCTGTCAAGAGCTTGTTCTGTGCCAACTATTTCTCAAGTGGTTTCTTGTTCACAGCCCTCCAAGGAGGGAGCTATTGTTACTCCGTTTTACAGGCCAGTCAAGGGAAGCTCCAAGAGGCAGTCACCTACGAGCCTCGCAGAGCTTAGGAGCGGCCGAGCTGGGAGCTGAACCCAGCAGTTGGAGTCCAGTCAGCCCCCACAAGTCTGCCGACCTTCTGTGAGCAGGCCTGCCTGGATCTGCCAGCAGAGACAGAAGCTATTCTGTTTTGCATATAATTTCAGGGGCTCCTGAATGCCCAGAAGCGATCCAATAGGTCGACCAGCTCCTGGAATGGTATTGGTGTGGTGAGGCAAGGCTGGGGCATGGTCCTGGAGGAGGGCCGGGACGTCTGGCCTCAGTGTTGAGACCCAAGGTTCAGGCAGAAAAGGCATTAGATTCCAGCATTTCTGCCCAAAGACCAGTGGTGGGTTTCTGTCTCCCTCCTCCGTGGGCTCTTTCTGTCTCATTCATTCCTGAGTTCCATAAACATCAGTGATCACCTCTTCTTTGCAGAGCGCTGTGAGCTGGAGGTGCAGCAGTGAGCAAGGCTGACCCAGCCCCTGTCTTCTCACTGTGAGGCAGGTGACAGAGGCATAGACAGGACAGTGGGAACTGCAGCACCCACGGAGAGGCCCCCCAGTGCATGAAGGAAGGCTCCCTGGGGCGACTAGAGGACAGCAGGCGAGTTTCAGGCAGAAAGAGGCACTTAGGCAAAGGCCTGGAGGGAAAGGAAGTGGGGAGGGAGGGCAGCGCGGGACTAGTAGGGACGTCTTCGTGGTGTGGGTGGGTACAGACTGAGCTGAGGGGACGCACAGGACCTGACCCTTGAAGGTCAGCCTCTAGGAAGGGGAACTCAGGAAGAAAGCATTTTTCTGGGGGGAAAAAAATCATTTCAGGCTCTCATCAAAGCAGAATGTTTTTCTGAGAGATCTGGCTGGTCAGAGGCAGATCTGGGTGATGTGAATGGTGGGGGGGCCCCAGCATGGCTTTTGTTCGATTTTAGGCTGACATGGATTGCACACTACGTGTGTGTGAACCTTGGGAAGGCTGTTTGATCTCGGGGATCCCTGTGGCTATGGCCACGGCTGCTGGTGGATGCAGTGTGATACTTGCACAGGGCTCAGGACTGGGCTTGGCCCGCAGGTGAAGGTACCGGGGGCATCGTGCAGTCAGGATTCCCTGGCTGGCTTACCGTGGTCCAGGCAGAAGAGAGAGGCAAGGGAATCCAATGCTGGGCAGATGAGGCCAAGGAGATACTCAGAAGCCCAGGGAGAGGAGGAGCAGGAGGGCGTCTTAGGGATGACTAGTCCAGGTTGGAGTCACCAATGGATATGTCTAACAAGGGGACCCCTAGCAGCCCCCAGGGGGTTCCAACCAGACAGGCATTATGAGCAGAAGCAATGTGCCGTCCAAGTGGAGGGTGGGCCTTGTATGGCACCATTTGTGTGTACAGGCACCAGGCAGTGCCTCGCAGTGACAGCCAGATCTAACTAGACATATAGGCCAGGGGAGCATGGATGGGCAGAGCATAGAGGAGCAGGGGCAGCTTCCTCCCTGGGACGCTCAGTCCACACAGAAGGGAGAGTGGTGACAGTAAGTGATGTCTGTCAAGGTCTCACGGTCATGCCATTTTGACTGTGGCTCCGGGCAGGTGGATTATGGTGGCTGGTAGCCAGTAGGTCAGGCAGGATTCTGAAGCCGACAGCCCCCAGGAAGTTTGGATCTGCCCCGTGTCAGACAGACACCGCTGGGTACCACGGCCTTGTAACTTTGGTGAAATCACCCAGCAGTGTCCCTGTGGCACTCATACAGGCACCGGGTGGGTGTGTCAACAATGTTTACACAGGGTACGTCAACCAGTGGGTGTGTCATGCTCAGATGGGAGCAAAAGGTGGAAGCGTCAGGGTGACAGAGAAACCCAGCGGCAGTTGTGTCTAGCCGACCTTCATATTGGAGAGAACTGCCACCGTGGGATGGTGCCTCCTTGAGAGTGGCTGCGAGGCAAGTTGGGAAGGCAGTGCAGACCCAGCTCGCCCAGGGGGCTGCTCCAGGGCTCTGGGGCCATTGCTTTCAGAGCCTACTTCTGGTTGCGCCTGTGGGCCCAGGGAGGAGATTGGCAGGGACATGTGTTCGTGTGCCAGGACAGCTGGGGAGAGCAAGACAGGAATGGTAGGTTCTGGCCCACCAGCTTCTGCCCACCTCAGGGGCTGCCTGGACTCAGGAAGGCACTGGAAGCACATGGTACACATGCCACTCACACATACACACTGGTACACATGCCACTCACACACCAGACACACCACATGCATACACCAGACACGCCACATGCATACACCACATGCACGTGCATATGTATGCACCACACACCCACATGTGCACACACCACACGCACATACACCAAACACACCACATGCACACACCACACAGGTGCATATACGTACAGCACACACCCACACAACTCACTCACAGCAGACACACCACATGCACACACCAAACACACCACATGCATACACCACACACACGTACATATGCATACACCACACACACGTACATATGCATACACCACACACCGACATGCACACACACCACTCGCACACACACCAAACATACCACATGCATATACACACCACACACACGTGCACACACATGCACCCCCCCACACACACACCAAACACACCACGTGCATATGCATACACCACACACCCACATGCACATACACCACTTACAAGCACACACACCAAACAAACCACATGCATACACAAACACTGATACACACCAAACACACTACATGCATACACACCACACGTGTGTGCACACCCACCCACACACATGTATGCACACTACATGCACACTCACACCACACACACGTCACATGCACACACCACACATTCACACCAAACACACCCTGTGCATACACATATGCATGTGCCAGTGGGCCTCATACGCACACGCACCATACACATACCACACGCATGTGCACACACACACCATACACCACACACACGTGCATACCCATCCACACACATGCACACACTGATCCACTCACACCAAACCCACCACATGCATACATGCACCACATACACACACACATTCACAACCCAGCGCATCTGCATACACTCACACCAGACACACCACATGCATGTGCACACCCTCCACACACCAGACCCACATGCATACAGATGCATACAGACATATACTCACACCGAACACATCTCATGTACACACACCACACGCAGTCCTCCCACAGTGTGCTCCTGCTCAGCGCTGCCATCCCGTGCCCTCTGTAAGAGCCTCTTTTCCTCAGAGTCGTCCTTCGCCTTCCTGGCCTCAGCCCTGGCCTCCCTCCCTGCAGGAGAGTTGTGATCCTCTGGGTGAGTCATAACCTTCTGGAGCCGGTTTGGGCTGCACAGAGGGCTAGTATGTCCGGCTCTGTCCAGGAGAAGAGCAGAGCCATGTCCCCTGCCTCTGGGGCCACGGTGCATGGGACTGAAGACTCTACCCTGCAGAGCCCTGCCCCGACCACCTCAGGGTCTCCTGAGTGCCCCAGTGAGTGCCTAGCTGGGCCTCCCACTTTGTACAGGTGGGACAACTGAGGCCCATTGGCTGTTGTCAGCTGCTGTGGCAGAGCTGGGCTTGCGCCCTGGTCCTCCACCTTTTTCCTTAACCCTCTGGACAACTGTCCCTCCCACCCTCGGGCCTCAGGGGGGTCCAGCATGTCCTGCTCTCCTCCGCCCTATTGGGGCTTAGGCGTAGGTTTTCTATCAAATGTGTGTGTGTTGGCGGGGTGGGAGATCACTGTGTGTGTGTGTGTGTGTGTGTGTGTGCGCGCGCGCGTGCACGTGTGTGCATGTGTGTGTGTGTGTGTGTGTGTGTGTGTGTGTGTGTGTGTGTGTGCGCGCGCGCGCGTGCATGTGTGTGCGTGCTGGGGCAGAGAGTGGCCAACCGTGTGAGGCCCAACATGGCTGTCTAGGCCCAACATGGCTGTCTAGTCTGTAAGGATGGCAGGGGCACACTCCATGGGTCCATGTGTGTAGAGGGCATCTCTTCGCGGCCTCAAGTGAGGACAGGTGCGACTGCGTGTGCAGGGAGAAGGGGTTTGTGGGGAGTGTGTTTTGCATGTTCGTGTGTGTCTGGGAGTCAGAGTGAAGGTCCGCTCTCCCCTCCATTCTGAACCCTGCCCTGCTGCACCCCTGATGTGCTCTCCCCCTCCTCTGTGTCCCCAGGCTACATCCAGAAGATCAAGTCGGGAGAGGAGGACTTTGAGTCTCTGGCTTCACAGTTCAGCGACTGCAGCTCAGCCAAGGCCAGGGGAGACCTGGGTGCCTTCAGCAGAGGTACGCAGGGAACCGGGTGTGGGCTGGGAGGAGCTGGGGCTGCACAGGCCTCCGGGCTCCACTAGGTGGCAGCACTGTCCCTCCCTAGGGCTGCAGAGGCTGCCCTGCTGGGGAGGGGAGAGCAGGGCAGGGGTGGCACAAGGGAGGCGTAGAGCCTTTCTCCTGGTGTCGTTCCCCCTGGGGGGTCAGTCTGTGGGCTTCTCAAGGTGGGCACATCCTGTCATTTGCCTCTCCTCTGGTTGTGGATATAAGGCTGGGGTTCCTGGAGCGCTCCAGGGCAGTCCTCCAGAATCCCCTGCCCCACTCTCACAGGTGAAATCAGAGGTGAAGCGAGGCATGTCAGATCGGCAGCCCCGAGGTTAGGCCTGTCTGGCCAGGGCAGTGGGAAATGGGGAGCAGAAGGAACCAGGCCTCTTTCTTTTCCCCCCTCAATCCATGGGGTCTACATAACAGCAGGGAGGGGCCCAGGGTGGGGTAGGGATATGATGTGTGGGAGCCAGTACCTGTGGGGGTGGGGAGCCAGCAAGGGGCTGTTGGCTGCCTGCCCACCAGAGGAGGCTGCTGGGACAGATAACAGAGCAGGGGCTGGGAATTGGGCCTGGGGAGAAGGGTTCATCACCAAAATATGCCTCTAAACACATGGTGGTGGCTCTCAAGCTACCATCCTTCAAGCTGTTCTCCAGCCTCCCAGGACCTCCTTAATGGCCCTGCCACCCCCCAGCTGAGCCACAGCTCCGCACCGCACCGTGACAGGGCCGTAAACTTGGTGACGGATGGGTATGAGGCTTGGCGCAGGTGGGAGCCCCATCTGCCGCCCCCACTGCCCTGCGTCTTCCTGCCGGCCTTGACACACCCCTTTCTCCCCATTCACGGTTCCCAGGTCAGATGCAGAAGCCATTTGAAGACGCCTCGTTCGCGCTGCGGACGGGGGAGATGAGCGGGCCCGTGTTCACGGATTCCGGCATCCACATTATCCTGCGCACGGAGTGAGGGGCGTGGGAGCCCAGGCCTGCAGGCAGGCGGCGGGACCCTGGCTCCCCCACTGCCAGCCGGCTGATGGGTGCCCTTCCTGCTGCTGTCACAGTATTTATTGTTCCCCAAATGTCTGGGAGGGGGGCTCTTCCAGATTGGGGAATCTGGGTTCCCTGCTCCCTGTCCACCCCCAGTTGGGGCTGTCCCTGCCAGACCCCTGCTTAGGGAATTGACTTCAGAAGGGAGTGGGGGGTGGGGAGGCTTCCGGACCAGGGGGGATGGGGGTGACCTGTCCCAAAGAGAAGGCCTAGTCAGCTGAGCCACCCATGTCCCCCCAGGTCCCTGAGGCGGGTAGGGGGGCCTTGAGTTGTTTTTTTTAGTTATGCCACGTTCCTCTATTGAGTTACAAAAAGCAAACGCTCGGGTTCCTGGCTGCGGGTCCCCTCTGAGCGGCAGTGCAGCGCCCGTGCACCCTCCATTAAACCTGGAACTGCTGCTCTGCTGTCCTGAGTCTCCTTTCCTCCCTGCTGGGACTGTCGCCTGCTGCCCTGAGTGTCCGGGTGTGCAAGCTGTGCTTCCTCCCCCAAGAAGCTTCCCCTCTTCCTGGGCCTGGGGAGCCCTAGCAGCCTGTCTCCCAGGGAAGGGGGGCACTGTCCAGCCCCAGTGGCTGTCAACCCTCGTGTGCCAGGCCAGCTCTGGGTCCTCTTCAAGGATGCAGGGGCCTCATTGCACCGCACAGTTTTCCGTTCAGCAGGTTGAGGGTGGAGCTGGGGAATCCTGGTAGGGCCAGGCTGAAGCTTCTCAGCCCTGAGTGTCCTCTGCACATCCCCACACCTCATGCACACAGGCCACTCTCCAATTAGAATGAATTATGCCTGGCATCCCGATGCCTGCTTCCCTTCCACTGCGAGCAATTCTGACATGTTGGTCTTGGGTCCAGCCACCAGACCCAGCACCCTCTGCAGATGCTGTTACCATGGCAGCAGGCCCCTCCCCTCTAGTATAGTGGGGGGGGCCTTCTGCCAGGCGCATCTGAGACCAGGGATCATGGAGGTGGGGTGCGCTGGGGAGAGGAATGCAGATTCCAGTGGCTGTCCTGGAGCAGAGGGAATTCCTGTGGCGGGTGTCAGGGAGGTCCTCCCTTTACCTTGGGGTGAGAACCCCTGCCAGCATGGGGGGCTGTGCGTGTGGCCTGCCTGTCCACCAAGCCAGGGCTTGGGCTGGGGGTTCAGTTCAGTGAGGGGGTTTGTGAGTCTGTTAGGTGGAGACATGGTCACACCTGCCCACTCACCTTCCCCCCCACTTGATGGGGACCAGCCAGGATTGTGGGGGTGGCAGGTTAGCAGGGCTTGGGGGCCCAAGCAAAATGAAGCCTGACTCAGAGAGCCCCTCCCCACCAGGGCTGAATCTCATGAACAGTCACCTGAGCCTACTCCCATCTGGCCGGTTTCTGGAGCAATTGCTCTCCGCCTGCCTCCTGCCTGCCAGAGCGTTTGTCATTAGGAAGGTTTAATGAGTTTCCTCTCAGCACTGGCGGCTGGCTAGCTACACCTCCAGGCACAATGTTGCACCAACAGTTGGGTGGGATTGGGAAGCAATCACACCCGTCTGGTACAACGGAGTCCCTGGGAAGGACCAGACATGAGTAGCTGGGAGGGCAAGAGGGTTTGCTGAGTTCTGCTCCAAGGTGGGGAAGGGGACTTGTGTCCCAACAACACCAAGGGCCGGGGGAAGAATCTCCCCAGGGGCTCCTGCTCCTCTGCGATGCTGCCAGGGAGGGGTGTGCATTATCCTGTCTGTGCAGGGCCAGCAAAGAAACAGGCTTTGTGGCACAGTCACTTTGGGCATTTACCCGTGTGTGCATGCACGCGTGCGAGTGATAATGATAACTCTGGTTATTTCTATGTGTCCTGTGTGACATGGGGAGTCCTCCCGTGTGGGTGTGAACACCTGCTTCTCTGGGCCTCCCCCTTCCCTCAACTGTGCAGTGGCCAAAACCCAGATAAGAACAACACTGTTAGATAAACATGCCCCTGGAGCCCACTCAGTGTCAAGGTGAAGTATGAATCATGAAGTAGCTGTGGTTTTCCTTCCCGGCTGTACACGCCCACCCCCCACCTCCTGCCTAGAATCAGGTCTGTAAATCCCAGGCCTTTAGGACGGTGACAGTGGAGTCTTCTGTCCAGTCCTCCCTTGCACCTCCCAGACCAGGCCCCGCCCCAGTCAGCTGATTTCCACTCATCACCCTGTACCCCAGGCAGGGCTAGAGCAGGTCACCTCGGGAATTGGTGCGACTGCCACGGGATGGGGGTTGGCTTCCCTGTGTGGCCAGGCACACATCCACAATGAGAGGGGAGTTAGCAGCGGACAGCTGAGACACACACATGCATAGACGGTCCTGGCCTGGGGGAGAGGGGTATTAGTCTTGCCTATGCTTGATTGGAGCCAAAGCCACAAACTCAAAAGTCTAAGAAGCGCCACACCTGTGTGCATGAGAGAGAGAGAGAGAGAATGGGGGTGTGTGTGAGAGAGTGCCAGGACTGTGATGTTCCTGGTGTGAGAATGTGGATCTCCAGGACTAAGTGCATTTTGGACAAGGACTGTTGAACTCAGCAGCCCTCGGTTTTCCACCTTACTCAAGAGGATTCCGGGGGCCGGCCCGTGGCTCACTCGGGAGAGTGTGGTGCTGATAACACCAAGGTCCCGGGTTCGGATCCCATATAGGGATGGCCGGTTTGCTCACTAGCTGAGCGTGGTGCTGACACCACCAAGTCAGGGGTTAAGATCCCCTTACCGGTCATCTTTTTTTAAAAAATGAGGATTCCGTATCCGAGACCGATTAACCACCTGCCCCCTTACCTTGGAGGCTGGCCTCCTAATACATGTAAGTTGGGGAGGGAGATACAGATATTCTAAATTTCCCAGCCCTGTGCCCTTTTTTTTTTTTTTTTTTGGTTTCATTTTTTTAGCAGGTATGGAGAAAAGTGCTTCTCCATGTGCTAATCCAGGAATCAATTCTTTTTCAATGTCAACCTTGTTCATTTAAATAGATATTAATTGCTTTTCTTGAGGATTTCTTTAAAAATTGGTTTTAAATGAGTGCATTAGATGGTCCCAT
>NW_007735322.1:3103-19050 GCF_000696425.1 Galeopterus variegatus | reverse complement strand
TTTTTTTTTTTTTTTGGTTGGTTTCATTTTTTTAGCAGGTATGGAGAAAAGTGCTTCTCCATGTGCTAATCCAGGAATCAATTCTTTTTCAATGTCAACCTTGTTCATTTAAATAGATATTAATTGCTTTTCTTGAGGATTTCTTTAAAAATTGGTTTTAAATGAGTGCATTAGATGGTCCCATTTATTATTCATCAGTTTCATTCCCAATATGGCCCCAATATCCGAATTCCTGGAAATGCTAGCACAGAGCGGAGATGATTTAATCAGGAGGCCATTAATTAGAGATGAGGAGAATGTCCTCCCGGGTGGCCTCAGCAGGGTGGGATCTGGGCCTGTGGGGCTCTGGATTCAATAGGGACCACCCATTGGGGCCCATGTTGGGGGCGGGGGTCAGCCCTGTGCTGCCCCCTCACTACCTTTGTTCTTGCCATCAGTGTCCAGATGAGAAAACCCGGGGGGACTCTCCACCCTTCTTGTACTCCTTCCAGCTTGTCCCTCATCCTTGTGACACCTCACGGTTCCCCACCCCCACCCCTCCAGACCGTCTCTCGAAGGCCACCAGGCAGATCTGGCTAAAGCAAAGCCCTCATCTTATTCTTCCCCTTCTGTGACCCTCAGCCCTGCCTTTAGCCTGATCTCTAAGGCTGCTGACAACTTAGCTTCTGGTTACTTCTTCAGTCTCTGCCTGACTCCCTGATGATGCCTCCCTCCTGCCTCCAGTACTTCCAGTCTTGCCTGTCCTTCCCCTCCAAGAGCTCTGGTCCCCAGGTCAGAGGCCATTCCTGCTCAAGTCCCCTCCAGGTAGATGGGTTCTAGCTTTTCCCTATTCCTTAACTCAGAAGAGGCATGACTCACCTAAAACTATGTTTGAAATTACAAAGCCAAAGAAAAAAGAAAAGGGAAACAATTTGACTGGGGCCCCCACCCTCTCCTACCCAGATTTTTAAAAGCAGCAAAGTTGTTAAAATCCCATTTAAAAAATGGCCAGACCACTCAGGGATCCACCAGAATGATCAATGAGCGAAGAGCCAGTGTTGGGGAATACTCATTTGTGTCCAATTTTCATTGTTGTGATAGAATCCTCAGTTGATTTGATCAAATTGCTTTTAAACTAATTGCTTTTTTTTTTTTTAAAGATGACCGGTAAGGGGATCTCAACCCTTGGCTTGGTGTTGTCAGCACCACGCTCAGCCAGTGAGCAAACCGGCCATCCCTATATAGGATCTGAACCCGTGGCCTTGGTGTTACCAGCACCGCACTCTCCCAAGTGAGCCACGGGCGGCCTTAAACAAATTGCTTTTGATCAAAGCAACTTTGGGTTGGGTCTCCTCCCCCTCCTCCCCCAGGAGTTCGCCCTGGGGAGGGTTGAGCTCCATGCCCCCCACACCACACTTAAGCTCGAGTCCTGGAAACAGGGCCCAGCAGAGATGGGTGTCCAGGCTTGGATTCAGCCTCCACCTCCAGCTCCACCCCCTCCACTGGACACACAGAGCCACCGAAGCGTCAAATGTCAAAGGTCCTGTTTATTCCGGCAACCCAGAAAGGAAAAGTGTAAATAAAAAAGAAACAGATCCATGCACTCAACTTCTGGGGGTGAGGGTGGAAAGTGAGTGATGAGCCATGGGGGAAGCAAAGAGGAGCGAAGGGAGAAGAGAGAAACTGAGAGATGAAGAGGCAGAGGCGGAAAGAGAACTCGAGAGCCAGATCAATAACAGAAAGAGACAGAGGGACATCAATAAAAAGGCAGAAAGACAAAAGTGGAGTATCAAAAGCAGAGATAAATAAAGGAGAAGCAACAAAATGCATGGATAGAAACAGGCAGAGAACAAACTCGGCCAAAAGGTGGGGAGAGAACGTGGCAGAGACAGAGTGATAAACTCTAAGGGACACAGGCAGAGTGGGAAGGACCCTCCGCAGCCTGAGCCACAGCAGTGCCTAGGGGTCCCCCGAGGTGCTGATGACGTGGAAAAGGGTGACGTTGTAGAGCACCTGGTGGCCATTGTTCCAGGTGTAGAGGGCCCGCTCGCGGGGGTTGTAATCCAGCATGGATATGTGGGAGTACTGATTGTGGAAGGGCACGTCCGTGTACTCGTAGCTGGACGTGTTGGTGAAATAGGCAAAGTAGACCTTGGCGCCGGCCAGGTGGGAGTTGGTCACATAGAGCACGCCGCAGATCATGAAGGCCTCGCCGGCACTGCGCTTGGGGTAGCCGGTGTCCCAGGACCGCAGGACCTCCAGGGTGTGCGGGTCCAGCCGGCTGACCACGATGTTACCCGCGTTCTGGTTGGTGGTATACACGGCCCAGAGCCCGCTCTCATCCACCATGAAGTCCATGTCGGAGAAGCCGCCCCAGGAGTAGGGGAAGGTGTTGTTGTAGCCCGCCCCCGGGAGGCTCCTCTGCACCAGCACGGAGCGTGAGCGGAAGTGGTACTTGACCACCACGTTGCTCTGGTACTTGTTATAGAACAGGGAGCCGTTGTACACCACGTGGCCCGTGCCCGCCCAGGGCTGCGGCAGCAGGTGCTGGATAAAGTTCTGGCCTTTGATGAAGTCTCCCAAAGTGCGGAACTCCAGAACCCGCCGGCCCTTGTAATAGCCGTCCATGTACCAGACCTACAAGAGCAGCCACTGGTCACGGGGGGGGCCACTGACAATGGCCCCAGAGTCCCAGCAACCACTCAGGAATCAGTCATCGTCACTGGAGATCAACAGTCACTAAGCGGTAATTAGTCATGGGGTTCCACTGATCATTCCTGACCAATCACCATCCCACCGACGGATCATTTGGCCGGTGTGTGCTTTTGGTCTTAAAACAGACACTAAGTGGATGATACTTGATCCCAAAAGATCAGGGGGAATTGCACTCCCTGGGGACTCCGTGGGGCCCAGGAATTCACTGGTTATTGGATATTGGATGGTGGGTAGTCACTGGAAAGCCATTGGGTGATAAGAGGTCACTTAAATTCATTGCTCATGAGTAACCCTTGTAACCACAACATGACCAGCATGTCATCATCTTCTCTGTTATCAGCATCATCATGTTAATTAGCACTCGGGAGTGCCCTTAGTATGGAGCTAAGCATCTTAAAAACTTCAGTGCTGACGTTATCATGCCCATTTTGAAGATAAAGAAATTAGTCAGAACATTAAGGAACCTGCCCGTGGTGGTGGGACTGGAATACAAATCCAAGTCTGATTCCTTAACCAACCAATCGGTTGTACAACCATAATCCCTGGGGGTCCAGGGATCATGGCAGTATGGTGGCTATTTACTACCCATAATCTATGACACTCAGTGGCCACCCACTGACCAATATCTGTCACCAGGAAGGTCGCTGTTGCAGGATAGTCACTGGGCAGTTCATCGATGGTTCTTGTGGGTCTAGGTGATGGGCAATCATGACCATGGGGGCCACTGGAAGCCCAAAGGTCACTGAGCAGTGCTGGCAGGTCTTTTGTCCTTGGGAAGGCACTGGTTACTGGGCAGTTACATAGAGGTCATTGGCCACTGGGAACTGGTTAGTAGCGCTCAGTGACCATTAGTCTCTACAGTCACTAGAGGTCAACAGACTTTGAAATTTACAGGGCTGGAAGGTTGTTGGTCACTTGGTGGTCACTAGAAAGTCGAGGGGAGGTCCAAGGGCCCTGGGGATCCAGGACACTTTGGGCTACAAGAGAGTCATTGGTGTGGAATCCCTGGGCACCTATGGGCAGTCACAGGCTATGTTCCTCCCAGGCTCTGACCCCTGGGGTGGGCACAGTCACTCACCCGGCTATCCGCACTGGGGGCCATCGTGTCGGTCATCCAAGAGCCGAAGCGGGACCCCATGGCCCGTATGGTGATGGGGTTACTGACCCCAGTCAGCTTCCCACAGCCTGGGAGGCAGGAACAGGGGGGAATGAGGGTGGGGGATGGGAAGAGCCCAAGAAAGGAAAGGCAAGGACCAAGTGTTGTGACCAAATTGGGAAGAGCTGGGACCAGGGGTGAGGGGGGATCCAGAAATCTGGTCCCGATATGGAATTAGGTTGGGGTGAGGGGTTGGAAGCCAAAGGTCAGGGCCATTTCCAGCTTCTGGGCCCAGTTTGACCTTGGGTATGTAGGTCAAAGGTTGAAGTTTAGAAGTTAGAGGTCAAAACTGCCCAGCTTCTGGCACATGGGTGGTACTGGAGTTGGGTGTGGAGGTCAGGGGTCAGGGTCAAGGGTCAAGGCATACCCAGCTTCTGGGCGCAGGCATGGAGCCGGGCCTCCAGTGCCATCACCCGCTGCTGCAGGTCCTCGTACCCGTAGGCGCCCATCTCCTCCTGGATGGCTGCGAGGCTGCCAGAGAGATTCCTCACCTCCTCCCGCAGGCGCACAATCGTCCGCGTGTCCGCCTTGTACTGCTCCAGGACCGAGCTCAGGGGCAACAGCTCCGTCATCCTGTCCTTCAGCTCCTGTGCACCAAGATGGAACCCTGCGGAGCTCGACCCATGACCTTTGACCCAGACCCAACCTGACCTCTGACCCATAACTTCACCCCTTGTCTTTGTTGCATAATTGGCCCTTGACATTTGGCCCCTACTGGTCCCTAGATCCCAGCCAACCCTCAGTTCTTCCCAGACGTGACTCCATTCTCGGAATCATGGGCACCCACCTTGAGCATTCATTCCCTTGACCTTTGACCTGAGCCCAGAAGGACCCACCTGGAAGCTCTTGGCCGAGAGGGATCCATCGGCTGCCCGGAGCCGTGCGTCCAGGCTCCGCATGAGTGTCTCCATGCTGCGCACATATTGGAGGTCACGATACGTCCGCAGCTCAAGGACCTCCATGGACTGGGAGATGTTCTGGACCTAGGAATGGGGACAATTCAGGAAAGCAAGACTTCTTCTCCTGCCCCTGACCCAGAGATGCTACAGACAAGGCCTGGCAGGGCAAGAGGTCACACAAACACCCAACCAGGCCACCTTCTCCTTCCCTGATCTTACCAGCTACCTGTGAATGGCATGCCCAATCCATCCATTCCCCTTCCCTCTGGTTCCCACTGGGTCTGCCCACCACCACCTATCCCCTCCTCCCCGGTCTCCCTGCTTCCACCCTCACCCTCTGCAGTCAGTTCTCCACGTAGCAGCCAGAGGGAACTTTACAAAACAAAGATTAGACCACCTTTCTCCCCTGCAGATCCTCCATGGGCTAGTCCTGCCCCCTGACCTGCTTCCTCTCCAAGTTCACACCACTCCAAATACCAGCGCTCTCTGTTCTCACAGACTCTAAGCTCCCTCCCTCCTCAGGGCCTCCGCACATGCTGATCCCTCTACCTGGAGTGCTGTTCCCTTCATTTTCCCATGGCTGTCTCCTTCTCGTCCTTCAGGTCTCAACTCCAGAATCACCTCCTCAGTGTGGCCTTCCCCAACTACCCTGTCTCAGTAGCCACTCACTCACTCTCCCCTTACATGGCTATTTTCTTCCTAGCTGTGACTACTATCTGGAACTTTCTGATTCACCTTCCTCCTTCAGGTGGGTTCCTCAGAGGCAGAGCCAGTGTCTAGCTTATCCACAGCCAAATCCCCAGGGCCCAGCACTGGCCCCAAGTAGTTGCTCGATAAATACTTTCTGGCTGAATGCATGCCCCGAAGAAGCTCCCATACCCTAGTCTCACCTGACCCAGCCTGAGGTGAACTTCACCTGGCTAAAGTAGGCTCCACTGGGCTAAGGTGGACTCTACCTGGCTAAGGTGGACCCTACTGGGCTAAGGTGGATCCCACCTGGCTAAGGTAAACTCAGTCAGAGACATCACTGGATACTTGTTGAAATACCCAGACTTTCCTGAACAATTGGTCACGTGACTCTTGGTAATTCTCAGAAGCCCAACAGCTTGATACCCGCCCTGGATGCCACAAAACATTTTTATAGTAGTCCCCTTTTATCCGTGCTTTTGCTTTCCAGATTTCAGTTACCCGTGGCCAATTGCGGTCTGAAAATATTAAATGGAAAATTCCAGAAATAAACAACTCATGTGTTATAAATAATGGGCTGGCCGGTTAGCTCAGCTGGTTAGAGTGCAACCTTGTTAACACCAAGGTCACAGATTCAGAGTCCCCATACTGGCCAGCCACCAAAAAAAATATATATATAACTTTTATGATAGTATATTGTTATAATTCTATTTTATTGTTATTGTTGTCAATCTCTTACTGTGCCTAATTTATAAATTTAACTTTATCATAGGTATGTTCGTAAGGAAAAAGTACATGTAGGATTGGGTACTACTGCAGTTTCAGGCATCCGTGGAACATCTTGGAACTAATTCCCCACAGCTAAGGCTGGACGACTATATAGCTACTGTTGACAGAGGACACCACTTTGGATGTCCCAAATTATTGGGGAAAACAGTTTGGGCATTGTGGGCAGGGCAGAATCCTGTGGAGTTAATGGGTGGGAGACTCTGGTGCTGACAAACTCTTCTCCTCTCTGCCAAATGTCAGCTTCCTCCTCTATAGAACGATGATGGCTGCTGGTCCCCTTCATCACCGGCATCAGAGCTAATGAGCAGTTCAGCTGGGCAGTGGCAAGGGACAGCGATCTGGCTATAAAGGGCAATGAAACATCCTCGGGGATGTATTGAATGGGGACCATTTTGCATCGACCATGATCAGAGAGGGTAGGAATCCTTACAAGAGCCTCGAGGTGGAGGGTGAGAGCCCCCCACCCAAGGGACATGGAACGCTTCTCAGTAGGTGAGTCTGGAGAACTGAAGGGCTGAATGGAACATGCACAGTAGGGCCAGAGCTCACGCACAGGAGACAGGTGCCACCACTGGGTCTTCCTTCCTCCCCGACCCCACAAGCCTCAGCTTCTCTTCCAAAGAAGCCTTGAACAGATATGAATAAATTATCCACCAGCAGGGGAACCGGGGTATCAGCCAGCTCTGGATAATCTGGATGGTTGGATGTAGCCTAGGCTGATCCAGAGGGCGACAGAGGGCAAGGAGATTTTCACAGCCTACCCCGGGGAACCTGGTAGGTTCCCACCTTCTCCATCAGCTGCCGCAGCTCCCGACTCCGGCCATCGCGGGAGCAGGTGCTCTGTGCGGGGATCACGGCCGTGCAGATGCATTTCCCATCGGGGGCCTGGGCCGAGGTGTACAGCTGCCAGCCCTCTTCTGGGCTCTGGAAGAGAGTCTGCAGGGATGTTGGGGTTAGAGAGGGGGACCCACCTTGCCCCTCCAGGAGAGAAAGAGGGCCCAGGGAAATGACAGATGCCCTTTGCCAGATGGACATTTGGAATGTGCTGGACCATGGGCCTGCTGCATATGACCTCAATCCCTTTTGAAGGAGCCCCATTTTACAGATGACAAGACTGAAATGTGGAGGTGTTAAGGAACACAGCAAGGAATTATGGGACTTGAGCCCTTCCTCAAGCTGGGAATTCATTGTCCCACACATTTGCACACACATACAACACTGCCTCCATAACAGCCACTAGAACATACATCCACTCATAATAACCCACAAACCCGGACCTCTCTCTCTCCTTCCCCGGTCCATGGTGACAGATGGGCTCTGACTATATCTCAGGGGCCACTAAGTGCTAAGTGCCACTCTGCTATTCCCCTACCCTATCCCAAGAAGCCCAGGCAAGGTTATGCCCAACATGAGAAAAAATCTCGCTGAGACTTTCTAGGTTCTTGGATAGAAGGCATCGCCTTCAGACTCCTCCTAAATTAAATTTCAGGTCAATGGATGCTGCTCAGATAATCCAGTGATCAGTTACGGCTGTGTTTCCCATGCTCCTTGGAACAGCAGCAATCTTACCAGATGTGCTGGACAAAGGGTGCTCTGGTCAAATAAGTTTGCGCATTGTTGGGTGAAACAAGTTTCTTCACTGCAGGACTTATCAGAGCCTTTGAAATGCTAATGTCAAAGGGAATTCGAGACAGCCATAATTGCCAATCTTATTAGAAAATATCCAGTGAGGGGCCGGCCCGGTGGTGCACTGGGTAGTGTGCTGCTTGGGAAGCACGGCGGCGCTCCCGCCCGAGGGTTCGGATCCCACATGCGGACCGGTCCCCGCTCACTGGCTAAGCGGGGCGCGGGAGCAGCGCCGAGGGTTGCGATCCCATTGCCGGTCCCTGGTCTGGTACAGGGGCAACACTGGGGGTTGCGATCCGTTGCCGGACATGGAAAAAGACAAAAAAAAAAAAGAAAATATCCAGTGAGAGCCTATTCTATCCCCGGCATAGGGCCTGGGATAGGAGCAAGGAAGAGAAGGATGAAGAAGGAATAGAAAAGAAAAAGGAATAAAAAGAGGGTGTGGAAAAACATGGAACTAGTGGGGGAAACAGACATCAGACATGTAATCCTAATGATACTTCTAGAACCACATGCTATAGAGAATGCTTTGAAGAAATAGTATAGGGAGTAACAGGGGGTCTTTCCCAGGCTGGGGGTGTCAGAGAAGGTGCCCCAGGGGAGGGACATTTGAGCTGAACTTGAAGGATGAGTGAGCCAGGAGAAGCAGAGAGAGGAGGGAAGACTTTTAGCTTGACAGATCCTATCAATACCTGGAGAGATATGAGAAACACTGTCCAAAAAGCAGTGAATACTCACTGGACAGACCTGGGCCCCATTTTAGGGCCCCTGGAACTTCCCTGGAGCATAGCAGAACCAGTCAAAAGTCCTGAGAGGGCATGATGGTCTCATTTCTAAGTAATTTTTTGGGCGGCTGCACCCTAACCACTGAGAAAACCAGCCAGGCCCCCGTGATGGTCTCATTTGCTCAACCAATATTTGTTGAGCTCTTACTGTGTGCCAGATTCTATTACGGATGTTGAAAATGTAGCAGTGAACAAAACACACACACGCGCTCATGCGCACTCCTCTAGGAGCTTTTATTAAAGAGGAGGGAGAGAGAAATAAAAAGGATGGGGGACACTGGGGTTGGAGAGCACCAGGATTGCAACTTTAGGTGTCATTTGAGTAAAGACCTGAAGGACATGAGGGAGGGGCCATGCAGATGTCCGGGGAACAGGGTTCCAGGCAGACAGAACAGCGAGTGCAAAGGCCCTGAGGCACGACAGAGTGAGGGAGTAAGTGGAGGGAGATGGGAGCAGGAGGTGACAGTGGGCAGAGTGCATGGGGCCTTGCAGGCTGCAGTGAGGACTTTGACTTCAGCTCTGAGTGAGGTGGGAGTGAGCCATACAGGGTTCTTTTTTTTTAAGATGACCAGTAAGGGGACCTTAACCCTTGACTTGGTATTGTCAGCACCACGCTCTCCCAAGTGAGCCACAGGCCAACCCTATGTGGGATCCGAACCCTTGGCCTTGGTGTTATCAGCACCGGACTCTCCCAAGTGAGCCACAGGCTGGCCCTGAGCCATAGAGCGTTCTGAACAGAGGAGGGATGTGCCTTGACTGGGGTGTTCATAATGGCTTCTGGCTGCTTTGAGGGTTGGGGGGAAGAAGACCAGGGCAGAGGTGACAGCATGGGTCCATGCAAGCAACAATAAGCTGTGGCCATAGAGGTGGGACCTTAGAAGATTCTGGTCCTGGGCTGGCCAGTTTATCTCAGTTGGTTTAGAGCACGGTATTGATAACACCAAGGTCAAGGGTTTGGATCCCCATACCGGCCAGCCACCAAAAAAAAAAAATGATTCTGGTCCTATCCAGGATGCATTCCTATGGGCATGGATGAAAATCTAATAAAACCCCAAGTGTTTTACAGAGAAACAAAGCACCACAATCACTGGCCATTTGCGCAGCCAATGACTGATCACCTAGCAGAGGCTGTTCCCACGAGCAGCAGCAGAGCTAAGGTGGGCCGAGAGTTACGAGCAATCCTGGGGGCTTCAGTTATTAACCCACCCATTTTCTCTCCCACTCTATAAAGCATTTTTTTTTCTTAAGCCTATTGGAATGTGAGCAAATGATATAATTGTACAGATGAGCTTGACTCTTCCACTAATTTATAAGAAAAAGAAACCATTCATAAGCACCATCTGAAACTACTATAATTAATCACTCTTTAGGAGTCCACATCCCCCTGATGGAGAAATGAAGTAATGCCTTCTCAACCTTCCTTGAACCCAAGTATGAGCTGGGTGGTGCCAACACTCACTGCAGAAGCTCCCAGGATTCCCCACCATAGAGGACTTTATCTGAATTGTGAAAGCACTGGGACTGTGCTCCAGTTGTCCACAGCGGCAACCTGCTCATTAACTCCCAATGCATGGGTTTCCTTCTGTCCCTTTCACATGTCTCAGCTCTGGTTCTTCCTGGGATCACCCTTATATTAGTCCGTTTTTGTTGCTTATAACAAAATACCTGAAACTGGGTGATTCGCAAAGAAAATGAAATTTACTGCTTACAGTTTCTGAGGCTGGGAAGTCCAAAGTCCATCTGGTGGTGGCAACAGTGACCCAGGGG
The DNA here is from genome assembly GCF_000696425.1 of Galeopterus variegatus. Classification (NCBI taxonomy): domain Eukaryota; kingdom Metazoa; phylum Chordata; class Mammalia; order Dermoptera; family Cynocephalidae; genus Galeopterus; species Galeopterus variegatus. Next base: position 8,647 of record NW_007735322.1, on the reverse strand, counting down.
TCCCACATTGCAAGATGGTGGAAGCAGAGAGAGAGAGAAAGACAGACTCTCCTCTTCTTTTAAAGTCCTCAGAACCATGCCCCTGACCACCGTTTTTAATCTATTCACTACTGCAATCCAATCACCTCTTCAAGGCTCCACCTTTCAGTTACCATAATAGGATTCGAACCCAAGTATGAGCTGGGTGGTGCCAACACTCACTGCAGAAGCTCCCAGGATTCCCCACCTAGAGGACTTTATCTGAATTGTGAAAGCACTGGGACTGTGCTCCAGTTGTCCACAGCGGCAACCTGCTCATTAACTCCCAATGCATGGGTTTCCTTCTGTCCCTTTCACATGTCTCAGCTCTGGTTCTTCCTGGGATCACCCTTATATTAGTCCGTTTTTGTTGCTTATAACAAAATACCTGAAACTGGGTGATTCGCAAAGAAAATGAAATTTACTGCTTACAGTTTCTGAGGCTGGGAAGTCCAAAGTCCATCTGGTGGTGGCAACAGTGACCCAGGGGTCCCACATTGCAAGATGGTGGAAGCAGAGAGAGAGAGAAAGACAGACTCTCCTCTTCTTTTAAAGTCCTCAGAACCATGCCCCTGACCACCGTTTTTAATCTATTCACTACTGCAATCCAATCACCTCTTCAAGGCTCCACCTTTCAGTTACCATAATAGGATTCCCCACTCTCTTAACAGTCACAGTGGGGGCTAAGTTTCTAATACATAAAACTTGTGGGACACAATTCAAGCTTCAGTGAGTTTTGGGGGGGGGAACATCATTCAGTCCACTAGAGTCCTCCTAGGTGAATATATGCACTTAAGTCCTCCCCTTGGGAGCCTGACTTAAGACAAGAAGGGTGGCCCAAGAAAGCCTTCCCCCTTGGTTTGCCTGCTTTGATGACAAATTCAATTCTTTAAAAGCAAAACAAAGAAAAGCAATGAACGTGAGCCCAACCATCCCTTCCCATCCTCCCCTGGCTCCGATCCCCAAGCAATTTGGACAGAACCCCCCAAGATTCTCATTTGTGCGGAGACAACGCAGCCCAGTTCAACGTAATTAAGATCTCCCTACATTTCCTAGCGTGTCCTTCGAAGCAAACAAACAAGCCATTTTCTCTCAACATATGAAATATTGAATTGTAAAAGAGAAGCAAGATTTAAGTGGCACAGAGAGAAGGCCTCCATGGCTTTCCTAAAATAATTGTCTGCGTTGGACGCGCCTCGCTGGAGTGTTCTCTGCAGCAGTGTAATTAAATGCCTGGGGTTTGGCTGCTGAATCTCAGCACGCAGAGCTCCAGAGTTTTGCCAGTTGGGTTTAAGTTCAAATACGCAGTCAAGTTCATGTCCCCAGGAACCGTTGGAATGTCCTGGAAAGCTCCACATTTGAGAGTCCAAATGCCAGCTCTCCCAGACTGGGTCTAGCTTGGAACCAAAGTCACTAACTCTTGGAGGTCAGAGCCCTATGGAGGAATAGAAAGTGTCCTATCCCCAGGGAAATGCTTAGAATAGTAGGTGTGAGAACACAGGAATTCTCAGATGTAGCAGTCACCCCTTATCTGCGGTTTCACTTTCCAAGGTCAACTGCAGTTCAAAAATATTAAATGAAAAATTCCAGAAACAAACAGTTCATCAGTCTTCAATTGTGCACCGTTCTGAGTAGCGTGATGGAATCTCTTGCCCTCCTGCTCTGTCCCACCTGGAACGTGAATCATTCCTTTGTCCAACATATCCACAAGGTCTATGCTCCTGTCTGTTAGTTCAAGTAACCTCCATTTTATTTATTAATGTCCCCAAAGCACAAGAGTAGTGATGCTGGCAGTTCGGATATGCTGAAGAGAAGCCATAAAGGGCTTCCTTTAAGTCAAAAGGTGAAAGTTCTTGACTTAATAGGAAAGAAAAAAAAATCGTACATTGAGGTTAAGATCTACAGAAAAAATGAATCTTCAATCCACGAAAATTGTGAAGGAGGAAAAATAAATTCATGCATAATATATATATATAGGGTTTGGTACTGTCTGCAGTCTCAGTTATCCACTGGGGGGGTGTCTTGGAACATACCCCTCATGGATAAGGGGGGACTACTGTGTAGAAACCTCTGGTGGGGTAGCCCGTGTCACCTCGGATGTGGCAAATGCACCGGAGAAGCCAACCACTCTTTGCTGAGCTCTGGGCTCACAGTTTAATATTTCTGCTAACGGGCTCTAAAAGGGTAAGCTGTGTCATCAGGTAGCTATTCCTCAAATTGTTTTTTCTGGCTGGGATTTTCCAAGTACTTTCACTGAGGCTGATGCCCCAATTAAGCACCAGTCTCCATAGTAGGTCCGGGGTTAACTGAGTATGAACCACACAGAAAAAGTTTTCCATCTCACGGAGTGCCACCGCCTACGTCTTGGTTCAAAAACAATTCTCGGTGTTGGAGTGCAGGGATTGCTAAAGGATGCTGGGGGCAGCCATCCACGGAGCAGTGGCTATTGGGGATTAGCCAACAGGAAGAGAGCGAGTGACTGCCTCTTAATAAAATGAGGATATTATTGCATTTGAGGCTGGGTAATTGAATCAGGAAGCAGAAGTGACTTGGAGTTTCTATATTTATTTGTACCCTGACTTGATCCAGAGGGGATTCTAAGTGGTTTACAAGAGTATGTAAAATACCACAAGATAGCTCCAATTAAATATGAGGACAGGGATTAGATGTTTCTGGAAGGCAGTCTGCCAATCCATTGCCAATGCTTCAAGGTTTCTGTGTTTACTCAGCCAATCCAAGCTAAGAGATCAGCCCATGGAAATCACGGGGACAACTACCAAATCGCTACCAGGATGCACTGCTCAAAACTGGAGAACTAGAATTTTTTCCTCCAATTGCTTCACAATAAGGAGATTGGTTTCAAAACTTAAGATGCATGCACAGGATGGAATAGTATGCAGCCATTAAAAATGGGGGATTCATGGGGATTTTTATCACCATCTTTAAATGTATCTTATTTTCCACATTTTCTACAATGAACAGGTATTGTGCTGGTAAAGATCTTCCAAAGTCTCTTTTGAATTTTTATTTTTTGCAAGGGAGAAAAAGAAGAAAAACAAAAGCAGGAGCATAGGACAGAACGAGAAATGAGGCTAAGAAAAACTCATGCCTTAAAATCCCGAACCATCAAGCATATGGTTGGGCCATGAATTTGGCTCCAAGCTCTTGAGCAGCCAACTCAGAAAGGGAAAGCTGGTCATTTATGCGGTTCCCAGTGTCCCAAAACAAAAGTACGCCAGATGCTCAAAAGGAAGCTCAGCTATTTTGGGTACCAAGAACAGGCAGGGATATCTCCCACGGTCCTCCCAAAAAGGATTCCATGTGATGTCACCAGCATCTTTCTGGACAATATCCTTACGACAGAAATGACTATTTCTCTGGATATTTCTTATTCCTACTTGGATGGTGGAGTAAAGCTGATGTTATAAGAACAGGGTCCTGAAGTCAGGCTGTCTGTGTTTATGTCCTGGCTTGACCATTCACTTGCTGTGTGAGCTGGGCAAGTCGTTTAACCTCTCTGGGCCTCAGTTTCCTCATCTGTAAAATGGACATAAGAACTCTACCTACCTTACAGCGTTGCTGGGAGAATCAAATGAATTAATAGTATATGTACAAGCAATTAGAATTGTCATCAGCATGCAGTAGGTGCTACAGAAGTGTTTGCTGCTGTTCTTATAATTGTTTCCCTTCTAACACTTGTAAGGCCAATTTAGTAACTTCCTGGAGTCAAAATGGTGTGAGTTTGATGCAGATGCTGAATGGAGACAATCTGGCAGAACTGACAAATCCAGCATCCTTCGAAGTCTCGTGGGGTTGGGGACAAGGCTGCTGGATAATGAGGCAAAAAAAAAAGTCCAGGGCCGGCCCCATGCCTCACTCGGGAGAGTGCGGTGCTGGTAGCACCAAGGCCACGGGTTCAGATCCCATATAGGGATGGCCGGTGCACTCACTGGCTGAGCGTGGTGCAGACACCACCATGTCGAGGGTTGTGATCCCCTTACTGCTCAAATAAAAAAAAAAAAGTCCAGCTATGGAGAGAAGAGAGTAAGGGATAAGAGCAGACACTTAGTCAAGGGTTGACAAGGGCAGCCTGCTATTATCTTAAGAGGGGACATCCCAGTCCCCACGTAGCCCAGCCAGCTTGGTGTCCTAGCGCATCTCCTTGATATAACTTGGCAGGAGTGGGGATGGGGGTGGCGGGGGTCCTATCCCATCTTAACAGGCAGTGAACAAGGCTCACACTGCTGTGTTCTCTCTGGTCATCTTTCCCTTCCTGGGACACGTCCTGCTCTTTTCCCACTTCCAGGCCTTTGCACTGGCTGCCATCAACTCTCTCGCCCCATCTCACGGCTGGGCTAGCTCTTCCCCATCCCTGGGGCTCAACATCAATGTCTCTGTCAAAAGCAGTCTCTGTTGTCCCCACCAAGTTACCCAACTCTTAAAGTATCCTGTGCATTGTTCGACACACTTGGCATGGATTAACTGACTTAATCCTCATAACATTGCTGTGAGGCAGATACCGGCATCATCCCCCTTTGATAGATGAGGAAGCTGGGGTAGAAAGGTCAAGTCTTTTGGTCAAAGCGTCACAGCCTGGAAGTGGTGAGGCTGGGATTTGAACACAGGCCATTTGACTCTGGAGTCTCCACCACCTTCCTGCATCTCCCCGGTCCTCCTCCAACTCCCTGATCACAATGGCCATCAGGACCTCATTGGTGGGAACAGGAAATGAAAGGGGGTGGGGAGTTTTGTCTGCTTTTGCATCAGTGAATCCCCAGAGCCTGCCACTACCCATGTTTGTTGAACGACTAAATGTTTGTAGGCCAGTGGGACAGAAAGCAAACATCTTCACAGATCTACTGTGAATTTCCTGGCTTCCGTCCCTCCCAGAGAGGGATCATCTGAAATCAGGCTGCAGACAGGTGCTGGGCAGGCTCAGCAGGGGCTGTGGCTTCTTTCTGACTGCGGGGATGGCAGGAGGGCTGTGATGAATGATCAGGGACATGCTTGTCTGCCACGTCTGAGCCATGATGGGGGCAGCGTCCCTTTGGAGGGCTTGAGATAATAGCAGGCTGATGGCAGGAGGGCTGTGATGAATGATCAGGGACATGCTTGTCTGCCACGTCTGAGCCATGACGGGGGCAGCGTCCCTTTGGAGGGCTTGAGATAATAGCAGGCTGCCCTTGTCAAACCTTGAGGTATTGGGCAAATCTCCCCTGAGTGATAAGCTTGACAGATCTTAAAGAAGATGTCAGCTCGCCTGTGCTATGCTGGAGGGCTGGGAGTCACCTGAGCAGCTGGGGCTCTGCCTGGGAGAGTCTTGTGGCTAGGGGAGGGGTTGGAATAGAGGTAGAGTCCATTCATCCACTCATTTATTCATACACCGACCCATCCATTCAGTCATTCATGCACCCATCCATCCATCCATCCATCCATCCATCCATCCATTCATTCATTCATTCATCCGTTCATTTATTTACTCCCTCACAACATAATTAACCCATCTTGTCCTGAGAGGCCATCCAG
>NW_007735322.1:0-2404 GCF_000696425.1 Galeopterus variegatus | reverse complement strand
TCTCAGTCTAGAGAAGGTGTGGGGAAGGGTTGCCTTGTGCAAGAACTTACGAACACAGTCCATTCCCTCTGGGTGTGGGCTGGACTGTGTTAACACCACCATGGATTCCAGCAGACAGCTGTAAGAGTAGGGTTTGGGGACCAAAGTCTGCATCAAGGCTTACACGCTTGCTTTGTCAAAGTACAAGATTCTCCCAGTGCTCAAGAGCACCCCATTTGAGGAGACCCTTCTGGGAGGAAGCAAACTCTCGCTTGAGCCTCCTGGGTCTCTGTTCAGTTCCTCAACGACCCCCAAGCTCTTTATCACCCCAGGGCCTTTGAATGTGCTGTTGTCCTCTCTCCCCCCATAGTCATCCAGGTGAACAGTGACGAGGGCTTGCACCAGAGTGGATATATGGGGCAGACACATGGTCGATTCCTATGTTTTAAAGGCCAAACTCACAGGATTTGCTAAAGGGCTGACGCAGGGTGGAAAGGAAAAAGGGGTGGAAGGGAAAAAGAATTGAGGGTGACTTCAACTTTGGGGGCTTAAGCAATGGGGTGAGTGGGTGCAGATGTCATTTACTGAGATTGAGAAGACTGGGCCAGGAGCCCATGGGGACTTGAGGGGGAGCAGATTTTGGCAGGATGGAAATCAAGAGTTCATCCTGAGGGCATGTTCAGTTCATGATGCTGTGACCATGTCCAAGAGTCAATGTCACGTCAGCAGCTGGGGAGAGGAAAACAGAGAGGGCTTGGCTGGAGATAGGCATTTAGGTTCTGTCAGCAGAGAGATGAGATTAAAAGTTACTGGAGTGGATGAGGAAGGGGACATAAAGGGGCAGAGAGAAGGGCTAGGACAAGCCCAAGCTCTATCCACACCCCAAGGTTTCATCTTCCAAGGTGCTTTACAAATATTAAATCCTTAGAATCCCACCACATGGGAGGTATACACACTAGCTCCATTTTACAGAAGGGGAAACTGAGGCACAGAAAGGAACATCAAGTTGCCCAACTCACAGAGTCGGTGTCAGAGCTGGGATTTGGGTGCCAGCCTGTCAGACTCTCAGCCACTGTGCTGGGAAGACAAGAGTCCCTCCCGCCATAGAACCATGGCCTCAATCCTTACGCCCTCTGAGCCATTCTCCCCAGAGAAGCCAGAGCTGTCTCTCCACGTGTCATCCCCATATTGGACCCTCCGTAGCTCCCATGCCCTCAGTATAAAGCCCCAACACCACCTGGATGCGCTCACCTCTCCTGCCCAGTTGGACCTGGCTGAATTCCCAGCCTTACCAATTGCCTGTCTCCACCCCACCGTTACAGTTCTCCCTCGGCATTTGCGGGGAGTGGTTCCAGGACCACCGCGGATACCGAAATCCCCAGGTGCTCAAGTCCCTGATATGAAATGACCGAGTATTTGCATGTAATCCTCCTGTACACTTTAAGTCATCGCTAGATTACCTATAACGCCTAATACAGTGTAAATACTATGCAAATAGTTGTTATGCTCTGTTTTATGTTTTTTGTTTTTTTCTTTTTTTGGCAGCTGGCCAGAGCAGGGATCCAACCCTGGACTTTGGTGTTACAAGGCTGTGCTCTAACCAACTGAGCTAACCAGACAGCCCCCCTCTATTTTTTTATTTGCATTATTTTCTATTATTTTTTTATAAGAAGGCAAGAATGGATGTATTGTTATTTTTTTACCGTTTTTTTTCCCCAAAATACTTTTTTTTTTTTTAAAAGATGACCAGTAAGGGGATCTTAACCCTTGGCTTGGTGTTGTCAGCACCATGCTCAGCCAGTGAGCGAACCAGCCATTGCTATATAGGATCCGAACCCAGGCCGAACCCGTGGCCTTGGTGTTATCAGCACCGCACTCTCCCGAGTGAGCCACTGGCTGGCCCTTCCCCCAAATACTTTCGGTCTACAGTTGGTTGAATCCGCAGATGTGGAATCCACGGATACTGCATTTCAGCTCCCCTTTCCTGACCCTATACCTTTTCCCCTGCTATGTTCTTTGCCTAAGACAACCTCCTGCTCCTCTTTCATGTGGAGAAAACCTACATAGGTCTCATCAGAATGAGGTTCCCTGGTCCTGGGGTGAGCCACCCTTAAGTGCTCCCCTAGTATTTGGTACCCCTCCCAACACATGCACACAAACACACACACACACACACACAGAGGTCCTGTAACAGTGGGATGTGACAGCCCTATGCGAGAAGGGACCTTTGGCATCACAAATAGCAACCATGTAAGCAAGCATGTAAGCCTTGATGCAGACTTTGGTCCCCAAACCCTACTCTTACAGCTGTCTGCTGGAATCCATGGTGGTGCTAACACAGTCCAGGCCACACCCAGAGGGAACGGACTGTGTTCGTAAGTTCTTGCACAAGGCAACCCTTCCCCACACCTTCTCTAGACTGAGA
>NW_007735321.1:78591-79786 GCF_000696425.1 Galeopterus variegatus | reverse complement strand
GCTCAGCAAGCTCTGCTACATTCTTTTTCAGGGCATTGATTTCCTTGTACATTTCTTCTTTGAGGTCCTGTATACTTTTCCTTATTTCATCATGTTGTCTAGCTGAGTTTTCTTGTATCTCACTTAGTTTCTTTAGAATTATCACTCGAAATTCCTTGTCAGATATTTCAAGGGCCTCTTGTTCTATAGGATCTAAAGCTTGAGAGTTATTACCCTAGGGTGGTGTACTCTCTTGATTTTTCATATTTCTGGTATTTTTCCTTTGATTTTTAGTCATTGTGGCAGTGGATTTCTCGGTCCACTGATTTGACACTATTGTCTGGCTAGGATGATGCCGGGGCTGCCAATTCGGTATGGCTGCCTCAGTGTCTGCTCGGTTGCCCACTAGTGCCTCGGGTGCGTGGTTGCCTCGGGTCTTGGGCCTCTCCGGGAAGGCTCCTCTCTGATCAGCACACACTCGGCTGGGCTGGGGATAGAGTTGGGCGGCGGAGGCAAGGCCTACCTGCTGGGTCACGTGCTCGCACTGCAGAGCATGTGGTCTCCACGGATCATTGACTTCTCCAGCTGGGCGCCTCTCTGATTGCTTGTTTTNGCAATCTCTGTCTTTTAGTGTTTTGAATATTTCATCCCATTCCTTTCTGGCTTTTAGGGTTTGTGGTGAAAAGTATGATGTTAGTCTGATTGGGGTTCCCTTATAGGTGATTTGACGCTTCTCTCTTGCAGTTTTTAAGGATCTCTCTTTGTGTTTGAGTTTTGCCAATTTTAGTATAACATGTCTTGGAGAAGACCTTTTTGGGTTAAATACATTTTAGGGATCTTCGAGCTTCCTGAATCTGAAGATATGTGTCTTTTCCTATACTTGGGAAATTTTCTGCCACTATTTTGTTGAATATGTTTTCAATGAAATCTCCTTTTTCCTCTCCTTCTGGAATACCCATAACTCAGATATTTGAGTGCTTAAGGTTGTCTGATATCTGTGTTAGATTTTCTTCAATGTTTTTAATTCATTTTTCTTTTTTTTTGTCTGCCTGTATTATTTCAAACACCCCATCTTCAAGATCAGAAGTTCTCTCTTCTGCTTTTGCAAGCCTTCTGGTTAAACTCTCTGTGGTGTTTTTTTATTTTGTTGAATGAATTCTCTAGCTCAGCAAGCTCTGCTACATTCTTTTTCAGGGCATTGATTTCCTTGTACATT
>NW_007735321.1:75582-77612 GCF_000696425.1 Galeopterus variegatus | reverse complement strand
ATTTGATTCCATATGATGATCCAGTTGACTCCACATAGTTTATTGCAAAGTCCTTACTTTTCTCACTATTTTTCTGTTTTATTTTTGTTTTAGTCAAGTATCCTTATATGTGCGCATTTATTTTTGGACTTTCTCTTTTGTCCTATTTCTGAACTTTCTCTTCTGGACTTTTCCATCCTTCTACCAATACTACACTGTCTTAATTGCTATAGCTTTATTATAAATCTTGTAAGTCCTCCACTTTTATTCTTCTTTAAGGTGGTCTTATTCTCTGTCATTTAGGAAAAGCTTGTAAATTTCCAGAAAATATAATGTTTTTTTTTTTTTTTTTTTTTTTTGGAGGGAAGGGAGTTCACATTGACTCTTTAGATCAATTTGGAGAGAATCATCATTGAGTCTTCCAAATCATGACCATGGAATATCGCTCTAATAAGTCTCCTTTAATTTCTGTCAAAATGTTATGTACTACATGTTTAGAGATTGCATTAATTTTTAAAATTCTTTTTATTACTAGGTGTTATATGTTTCAAGCTGCTATTGTAAATTTGTCATTTCTTATATTTATTTTCTACATATTTGTTGATGGAGTATTCTTAGTCGGGGTTCTCCAGAGAAACAGAACCAATAGGACTTCTTTCTCTCTATCTCTGTCTCTATTATGTCTATTTCTATTATCTTCATCTCTACCTCTCTATATATAAAGAGATATTTACTATGAAGAATCAGCTCTTGTGATTATAGAGGCTGAGAAGTCCCATGATCTGCTGTTTGCAACCTGGACACCCAGGGAAGTCAGTGGTATAATTCAGTCTGAGTCTGAAGGCCTGAGAACCAGGGGATCTGATGGTGTAAATCACAGTTTGAGGCAAGAGATGCAATGAGGTGTCCCAGCTCAAGCAGTGAGGCAGGACAAAAAAGGAGGGGAGGAGGCAAATTCCTCATTTGTCTGCCTTTTGTTCTATTCCAGCTCTTGGAGGATTGGGTGTTGCCCACCCACATTGGGGAAGACAATTTATCGTACTGACTTTCCCTATTCAAAGGCTAATATCATCCAGAAGCACCCTCACAGACATACACAGAAATAGTATTTAACCAGGTATCTGGGCATCCCATGTTCCATTCAAGTTGACACATAAAGTTAACCACTGCATATGTAAACATAAAACTGATTTGAAGCATGCTATTGACCTTGTATCTACTAACCTTGCTAAATGAAATTTTTAATTCCAATAGAATGCCAGTGGTTAGGAGTAAAGACAATGAGGAAGGAAAAATACTTGCCAAGATGGAGGGTTCTGGGGTGAAAAACATGGCTATCCAACATGAAACATGAGAACATACACCAGAAGTAAGAAACTAGTCAGGAGTCTTAGGTAGTCTCTTCAAAAGAAAAATTAGATTAGTTGGACCAAAGCCTTAAAGTGAGCAGAGTTCTGGGGTTGGTTGAATTTCGCTTTATAAATTAATACCTGATCATTTTATTTAATAAAGGTTGGAGCTGGGAAGCTTACACAGAGCTAGGACTTGGGGATGTGCTTTCCTGGAAGTCAGACAGAATAATGGCTGAGCAGAATTTGTTATTCCCACTGACTTAAATCACATGTGCATCTCATATGGTGCAATCTGACCCCTGTATATCCTATGTCTTTGACAACGTGTATATCTGATAACTTACATTACAGTGATAGAAATAACAAAAGCCACCATTTATTCATGCTTTCTCTTGTGTCAGACATTTTGAATGAATCTTCATATACATTACACCTATCCCTTTAATAAGTTATAAATCCTTTAAGATAGATGTGATTATTTTAATCTTACAAACACAATGTATTTGTAGGAGATCTGTGATTCTAAGAAAGAGAAAACTTATTTGAAATGAAAGAGTTTAAGCAAAAAAACTTAATTTGTTTTAAAAAATATACTGGGTTATCTCAGAATAGCCCAGCTCTGCTTTAGGGCTTAATTGCTCTCCCCCCCTTCTCCCCCTCCTTCCCTCCCTCCCTCCCTCCCCCCACCCCTCTCTCTCT
>NW_007735321.1:67385-74582 GCF_000696425.1 Galeopterus variegatus | reverse complement strand
CCCTCTCTCTATCCCACACTTTTTCTTCTTCTCTTTAGCATTTTTCACTAGTTCTTTTTACGTGATGGGAAACACTGTTGCTAATGGCTCCTGAGTTTTACATCTTTCAGCATCAACTACCTTTCTCTTGGTCCCAACTCAAAAAATCTCCAGGAAGAGATTCATTAGCATCACTTTGGACAGGTGCCTACAGGTGGCTTACTGAAGGGTCATATAATATAAGTTGAATTATATAAATCTGCGACTATTTAATTGCTAAAAATAGCTATTTTATCATTTAATGCAATAATAATATCTAACATTAATAATAGCTGAGTGCTTAGTATGTGCCAAGCATTGTTCTAAGCACACTACATATATTTACTCATTTACATTTACAACAACCTTAAAATTTAGGTTCTATAATCATGTTCATTTTATATATTGGAAAACTAAGGTACAGAGAGTTTGACTAACTTTCCCATCATCACATAATAAGTGTCAGAGCCAGGATTTTAACCCAAGCAGTCTGGTTCTAGTGTCTACTACATTCCAAGGTAGTAACCGAAGGAATCATGTAGAATTGGGGAGAAATATTACCATGAAGAAATGGGTCCTGAATATACTTAATTCCACTGCTGTTTACTACACCAATATCTTGGTAAGGTAACTGAAGTCCAGAAAGGGTGAGAAAATCATGTAAGGTCACACAGCTTATATATGACAGGATTGGGACTGAAAATTTAGGCTGTCTGCGTCTATTAGGTCATGCTATCTCTGAAAACACACTGGTGTCAGAGAAAAATGGTAAACTTCATATTACGCTGCAATTAAGTACACTATGTACCAGGTATCCTCAGCTTCCGAGCACTCTTCTTAGAACTAAGGTATAAGTAATATGAGACATTGTTTTTGTTTCTGTTTCAGAATAAAAATATTATGTAAATTTGAATGTATTTTTTGTTAAGTTGAATACGTACTGTTAAGAAAAATGCATTCAGTGTTACTTGTTAAGAAGATAAATACCACGTGTGCTTCTCCTTCAGAAAAGGTTATATGCATGTGTGGGGGTCTTTTTGTGGATCTCCCTTCTAGGACTGCTGGCAAGAAAATGGAGTTCTGAGATATTTTTGCACTGAGAACTGATGAAGACTTCTTTGGTTTCTCAGATTTGCATCTGCTGCTCTGTGTGTCCTTGTGGAACTGAGGGACCAGAGAAGATGGACCTTCATTGAGGATTCGCTATTGAATCCCTAGCTAAGTAAAAAAAAAATGGAACTATTCTTTTGTACCAAAGTAAACAGAAAAGAAGTAATAAATACCCAGACCAAACCAAACCAAACCATAAAACAAGACTGTTACATGTGTGTTACATTCCCTACCCTGAAAACCAGCTTCTCAGGTTGTAAGCACTTGTGGCAAGAGAATATGTTGTTAGTCTCTATTTTTCTGCAGCTTTACTATGACGTGACAAGATATGGATTTCTTTTTCTTTATTCTGCTGGAGATTTGTTGGGATTCTTAAATTTGTGGATTGATGTTTTTCCTTAGTTCTGGGAATTAATCATATTTTAAAATAATGCTTTTATTTTATTCTCTCTGGCTAATCCTTCTACTCACCATATCCTCTGTCTTTCTCTTTTGTATTTTCATCTCTTTGTCTACCTGTGACACATTTTGGATAATTCTTTCTTATCTATTTTCCAGATTATGAATTCTCTCTTCAGCTATGTCTGACCTTATGTAAAATGTGTCCATTGAGTTCCCAATTTTGGTTTTGGGGGGATGAAATTGGGGCCTGGTTTATCAGAGTTTCAAATTTGTCATCCTGGGCTTTGACAACTCCAACAATCTGCAAAAGCACAATTTTATTTTGATGATTTTTCTCCCAAATTGACAAATGTCCCTAGGTTAAAGAAACTTTGAGTGCCAGACTTATCTTTATGGTTCTCACTTCCCTAGATATTGATCAGAAAATTCTTTACTATCTTATTAGCATATTGTTTTCAAGAAATTAAAATAAAAATTTCCCCAGCATTTCTAATTATCTTAAATGAGGGAGGTAATACTAGTTACTAAGTCCTCCCCTACTGAAAGTGGAAATCTCCACATTTGTCTTTTTTTAAAAACTCATTTCTTAGTTAAGTAATTAAATAAATGAATAAATGAATGAATAAAATGTGTCGATGTTTAGGACAAAAGATGACAATACTATTCTGCTTCTAACTGCACCCCACTGTAGAGCTCAGCGGTAGTGATGTGGCATGCTACTTTACTTCAGTGCAGACACTCTGCCGATTTTCCTCTGGATTGTTGCATTGCTGTGTATTCAGTTTCTTAGGGATGGTTGTGGTGCTCTTTTCACATATTCTGTGAGAATTGTGACAAGATGGGGCTGTGTAGATAAAGGCTTTCTTTCAGTGACCTTCTAAGACCTCATGGCCAGAGGATTGTGGCGAAAGCTGATCTGGATATTAACAATCAGGGTTTATTAGGTAGATAAGGAAAGATTTATAAGGGTGAGTGTGAAATAACTTCTCTGTTGAAGTAGTGGCTCACTCAGCTTGTATTCTGTAATTGAGTCTTTTATTCTGAGCAATTTGGGAATCCTCAGCATAACTTTACCACTATAATTATCTTTTCTTGCAATTGATTGTGTTAGAAGTAGAAGCTCTGCAATAAGGTGTTACATTTTCTATGAGTAACAATGGAAAACACATAAATAGCAGTTATTATGTGCCAGACTCTGTCCTAAGTCTTTACATTTATTAAATAATTTTATTTGTGCAGGAACACTTAGGGATATGAGGCAAAAATACTTGGTAGAATTGTGCAGTAGGGGAGAATAAGAGACCCTGGAAAATCTTGGCCTAGAGTGCAAGCTCCTATTTGCTATATAGTAGTAGTAGTAGTAGTAGTAGTAGTAATAGGAATAATAATAATAATATAACGATTATAATAACCGCCATTCAGACATGTAGAAACATAATCTCATGCATGGAAAAAATGAAGATTATTTCTCTTCACTAGATCTCCAGTTTTAAAGGTGGAAAATAGAAACAAAGGTAGGAGGAATTTAAAAGAAAAATAAAGAGGGCCGGCCCAGTGGCGCACTGCTACAGTACGCTGCTTGGGAGCGTGGCAGCACTCCCGCCAAGGGTTCGGATCCCGCATACAGACTGGNTAGTAGTAGTAGTAGTAGTAGTAGTAGTAATAGGAATAATAATAATAATATAACGATTATAATAACCGCCATTCAGACATGTAGAAACATAATCTCATGCATGGAAAAAATGAAGATTATTTCTCTTCACTAGATCTCCAGTTTTAAAGGTGGAATATAGAAACAAAGGTAGGAGGAATTTAAAAGAAAAATAAAGAGGGCCGGCCCAGTGGCGCACTGCTACAGTGCGCCGCTTGGGAGTGTGGCAGCACTCCCGCCGAGGGTTCGGATCCCACATATAGACTGGCCGCTCACTGGCTGAGTGAGGTGCCGACGCAACACCGAGGGTTGCGATCCCATTGCTGGTCCTGGTCCGGTACGGGTGCAACACTGAGGGTTGCGATCCGTTGCCGGTCACGAAAAAAGACAAAAAGGAAAAAAAAAGAAAAGTAAAGAGAAATGTTTTGGAAGTGGGTTGTTAGATAAGCAATGAGATGATTTTTCCAAGGGCATAAAGCATCACAGCTATATGTTAAGGGGGTATTTCCACTAGAGTTTGGTCATATGTCTATATAAGAGCAATGTCAAATAAAAGCCATAGAATCACTCATTTTTACAAGGTGACGACTATGTGGAAGCACTTCTGCTGGATGTATGATTTACACATCTTTCAATCAAAGATAAATACAGAGCAGCTCTCAACATAGCCAAGAACTGTCTCTTAACGTGGCTTCCTGCCAAAACACACTCCGCTCCATACTCTTCTGTCCACATAGCTGCCCACCCATAGAGAAAATGAGGGCTTTGTGGCCTTTTGGTTCTCCTGGTGGAAAATTTCTAAAAACTAAGCAGCGAGATAGCACAAAGCAGATAATTTGCAAATGGACACCATTCCATGCCAAAGACCATGAGGATTATAAAAAGAAGCAGATTCCTATGGTGTGAATCTGCTTGTTTCATACTATAAATGGAAATTGTTTTAAACATCTAAAGGGGTTGTAATGACTGAACATCAATACTGTTTGTCTTTATCCTTGATGAAAAAATGGTAAAAGGAAATGATTTTAAACCAGCCAAGAAATGATTTTTAAAAGCTCTAGGCAACATTAAAGGGCACCACAAAAATAAACACCGTAATCTAATTGTGGCGAATAGAAAATCCATTGAAGTTTTTGTAAGAATAAATGTGTGTCTGTGTGTGTATATTTTTCATATCATTAAGAAGGAGTCCTTTTGTAAAATGATAAATAACAAAATTTTCCTCTTACTAATGTGATGAGTGTGTTTGTGTCTATCAGTTTAGAAGATCATCTAAAAATGATCACTATCATTTTTGTTGTTGTTTAGCTGGGTTCAGGGAAAATTTATATTGTAGTACTCTATATCTGTTCAGATTAAGGTATGGAAAATCCAAAATTACCCCAGTGTGATTAATACAGTGACGGCTCGTAAACATGACATATAACTTCTCTTGTCTTTTTAGGCAGAAGAGGCCTTCACGTGATCTTGGGGTTCCTAAGGGAGCTAGCAATACATCCATTCTATGATTTTTTTTATTATTCTCACTTAAAATTATATAATTTGAGGTCAATATGATTTTTTTTCCCCTAAAACTGTCACTTGCATGGGGGTTACATTCAACTAGGTTAATGAAATGCAACATGCATAAAACATGACATAGCTTTAGTAGTAACTTTTGTAGATTATTACAATTGGTAGGATGAATATAGTATTAGCTTCATTGTAGATGATTTATTTAGATAGCTGGAATGCAGATTGGGTCTTTAAATTTATTCCTTTTCTATACAATTTTAAAAACATAAGTAAATGATACAGTCTTGTTTCTGTCAGGTTAGAGTAAGTTATGCTGCAGTAACAAACAATCCTGAGATCTTATTGGCTCTCAGTCACAAAGGTTTATTTCTTATTCACATGACTTGCCCATCATGAGTCGACTGAAGACCCTAGTTCTGGGTTCTTACTCTGGAAACTGGGCTCATGGAGCAGGTCCCATCTTGAAGATTGTTGTTTGCCAATGCAGGCAGAAAGCGAGTGTAGTGAATTCTGCACTAATTCTTAAAGCTTCCACCTGGAGGTGACACACATCACTCCTACAAGAGGTTCCTTGAGGAGAAATCAAGCCAAATCAATCAATGCCCTCTGATGGAGAACCAGAAATATTTGGTCAACAGCACTAATGAATACCATGATTTTCAGTCCCTCCAAATAGCAAAAACCAATAAAGCAAATCTAGTCGGTAAAGCAGCATATCCAAGTGTAAAACTATCTAGATGGGCCAAGAGAACATCATCAAAGTTTTTTCAGTCCTCCTTTGCAGCACACCTCCTTATGAGTTAGTAACACTCACTCCCATTGATGGATCCCTTCTCATTCTCTCGGTAGCCCACTCTAATCCTGTTATTTCCTTTTTAGTCACGCTCCTGCAGCCTCAATGGCCTCCTTATTTTCCTCCATAAATGTGTTGTACACATTTCCTCCATAGGACTGTCCCTGCCTCTACAGCTGACATATCCACTGATTTACATGAAGGCTGAGGATCTATCTGAAAACAACCCCATTCCACCATTGAACTCTAATGTTAGGACATAGGTAAATTTGGCAGCTGGGTAGGGGTGAACCTGGTAAAAGTGCAACTGCAGGCAGGAAAAAATGAAGTAAGCTAGACTGAAAAACAAAGTCTGAGTCTGGAGAGAAGAGACGGTGTGGGTACTGCAATGCAGCTGATTTGGAAGTTCATTTCAATCCGGCTACCATGGCGTACTGTTTGTGTGCATCCTGAGAGAAAGAGAAGAGTGTGTGTGTGTGTGTGTGTGTGTGTGTGTGTGTGTGTGTGTGTGTGTGTGTGTGTGTCTGAATAAAAGCCTTTAACATGGGTGACTGAAGCAACCCTGTTGTGGAAGTTTTGCAATGAGGTAATGTTCCATTTCACTGACATTGGGTCCCATCGGCATCTGGGTGGCAGTATTGGAAATGGGAGTCTAGCATCTTGGAGTAACAGCTCTGAAAGCTCTTGAGCCTTGGATTGTAGAGTCCTGGCTCAGCTGGCAATGGTAGGAGGGAACAAGAGGCATCGCTAACCAATATGGCATTTGGAAGAATGCAGGAATAACTGAGAGTAAGTGAGACGTATATCTCTGGGGTAGAGGTGTGGCACTGTTTTGGGGCACAGCAGAGTTGCAGCTCCTCTGGCAGTGGTGGCTATCAGGATTAACATGGTTGCTGCTTCGTCAAGAATGTGGGAGTCATTTGCCATCCTTCCCAAAGCCTCAGCTTTTTGCAATCAGCACCCAGGGGCCATACCTATCTCATCAGACATTCTTTTTTGGGGGGTATGTTCTTGCCACTTATGGGACCACAACCACTCTCCTGCCTTCCCCATGCCCTAGTCACAGAAAAACTAACCCCCTTTTCCTTTGTTACTGCTTCCCACATATCCATGTTGAACTTGAAATAAAAGCTTTATTTTCATTCAGCATAATCTTAGAGTATCTGTCAGGAGGGCCCTCTATGACCTATTCTATTCTGCTATTGACCTCTATGACCTCTACTCCCTCTACTCCCTCTATGACCTTTCTGTTCTGCTCATCTTGGCATCAACTGTTTGGGTACTTGAGATACAAAGGACACCTAAACGGATCCAGTATTATTATAGACAATTTGATAAGAGGTGATACAGCCGAAGAGTGATAACTGCCAAAGCATTACAAAGTTGGGAATTAGACCTTAGAATAAGCTTAGGTCTAATGCTAAACTCGTTGACGTGCAGTGAAAAGTCTTGGTAGTAATTCTCACAAAGAAAACTATCCCAGGTATATTTTTAGAAACAGTATATAAAATATCCTTTACTTAACTTGCTACAACTGCCCAAATTCTACCTCCCTTATTGACCTCCCTTTGCCCTTCTTCCCCTCCCTTCCATTTCTTGATTTTTGCTTTCATTCCTTTCTCTTCCTGCCTTCTCTGCACTTTTCCTTTTTCCTTATATTCTGACCCTGGAATTTGATTGCACAGCATTGGACTTTTTTTTTTTTTTT